>NC_138754.1:28492085-28673254 GCF_965113315.1 Podarcis vaucheri | reverse complement strand
GTACACACTGCAACATTTGGTTGCAGGTCCCATTTGGGACATACCACAGATGAAGTCCCTACTTTGAAGCATTTACCATATAGAAATCCTCCTCCTCCTTTTGGACTGACAAGTGTAAAAGCATGAGACAAAAGGAGCTGGAAGGAAAGAGGAAACTTTGCACAATCTGGAAGAGAGTGAAAGAAGAAAAGAGTGGTAAAGGAACTAAACAAAAAAAAAACAAAACACAATAGGTGGGGGGGGGGAGAAGAAAAAAATCCAAATCAAGAGGGAAAAGAGAGAGAGAAATTGGGTGGCCTGAGCGCAGGCCAATGGCCTGAGCGCAGGCCAATGGCCTGCTGGTTTTATACCTGCTGCTGGGATTGACAAAGCTGCCTCTGATTGGTTGCAAAGGCTGCTGGGATTGACAAGGCTGCCTCTGGTTGGTTAACAAGGCATTCTTTGATTGACAAGGCATCTGTCCCTCCCCTTCACCTCATAGCTCACCAATTAACCCATTAACTAACGTCTAGCCGAACCAATCAACCCACTTGAAGGATTACTGTTCATCTTTTTTTCTTAGGGTGTCCCTATGTTCATTGGAGAAATGTTGGGGGGTATGGAGTTCTCCGACTCCCGAGCCGTCTGAAGGCAATCCTGTACAGTGAAGGGTTTTGTTTAAAACGTCTAGTGTTTTATTATGTTTCTATACATGTTGGATGCCGCCCAGCGTGCCTGGGGCAACCCAGTCCGTTGCGTGGGGCATAAAGAATAAAATTATCATTATGGAATGGGGCGACCCGCTGTGTGTGTGTGTTTGTGATTAATGCACTTGGAGGGAAGAGCTGGCTGGAACTCTAAACAGAAGCAGCAGTACACACTGCAACATTTGGTTGCAGGTCCCATTTGGGACATACCACAGATGAAGTCCCTACTTTGAAGCATTTACCATATAGAAATCCTCCTCCTCCTTTTGGACTGACAAGTGTAAAAGCATGAGACAAAAGGAGCTGGAAGGAAAGAGGAAACTTTGCACAATCTGGAAGAGAGTGAAAGAAGAAAAGAGTGGTAAAGGAACTAAACAAAAAAAAAACAAAACACAATAGGTGGGGGGGGGAGAAGAAAAAAATCCAAATCAAGAGGGAAAAGAGAGAGAGAAATTGGGTGGCCTGAGCGCAGGCCAATGGCCTGAGCGCAGGCCAATGGCCTGCTGGTTTTATACCTGCTGCTGGGATTGACAAAGCTGCCTCTGATTGGTTGCAAAGGCTGCTGGGATTGACAAGGCTGCCTCTGGTTGGTTAACAAGGCATTCTTTGATTGACAAGGCATCTGTCCCTCCCCTTCACCTCATAGCTCACCAATTAACCCATTAACTAACGTCTAGCCGAACCAATCAACCCACTTGAAGGATTACTGTTCATCTTTTTTTCTTAGGGTGTCCCTATGTTCATTGGAGAAATGTTGGGGGGTATGGAGTTCTCCGACTCCCGAGCCGTCTGAAGGCAATCCTGTACAGTGAAGGGTTTTGTTTAAAACGTCTAGTGTTTTATTATGTTTCTATACATGTTGGATGCCGCCCAGCGTGCCTGGGGCAACCCAGTCCGTTGCGTGGGGCATAAAGAATAAAATTATCATTATGGAATGGGGCGACCCGCTGTGTGTGTGTGTTTGTGATTAATGCACTTGGAGGGAAGAGCTGGCTGGAACTCTAAACAGAAGCAGCAGTACACACTGCAACATTTGGTTGCAGGTCCCATTTGGGACATACCACAGATGAAGTCCCTACTTTGAAGCATTTACCATATAGAAATCCTCCTCCTCCTTTTGGACTGACAAGTGTAAAAGCATGAGACAAAAGGAGCTGGAAGGAAAGAGGAAACTTTGCACAATCTGGAAGAGAGTGAAAGAAGAAAAGAGTGGTAAAGGAACTAAACAAACAAAAAAAAAACACAATAGGTGGGGGGGGGGAGAAGAAAAAAATCCAAATCAAGAGGGAAAAGAGAGAGAGAAATTGGGTGGCCTGAGCGCAGGCCAATGGCCTGAGCGCAGGCCAATGGCCTGAGCGCAGGCCAATGGCCTGAGCGCAGGCCAATGGCCTGAGCGCAGGCCAATGGCCTGAGCGCAGGCCAATGGCCTGAGCGCAGGCCAATGGCCTGAGCGCAGGCCAATGGCCTGAGCGCAGGCCAATGGCCTGAGCGCAGGCCAATGGCCTGAGCGCAGGCCAATGGCCTGAGCGCAGGCCAATGGCCTGAGCGCAGGCCAATGGCCTGAGCGCAGGCCAATGGCCTGAGCGCAGGCCAATGGCCTGAGCGCAGGCCAATGGCCTGAGCGCAGGCCAGGCCTGCTGGTTTTATACCTGCTGCTGGGATTGACAAAGCTGCCTCTGATTGGTTGCAAAGGCTGCTGGGATTGACAAAGCTGCCTCTGGTTGGTTAACAAGGCATTCTTTGATTGACAAGGCATCTGTCCCTCCCCTTCACCTCATAGCTCACCAATTAACCCATTAACTAACGTCTAGCCGAACCAATCAACCCACTTGAAGGATTACTGTTCATCTTTTTTTCTTAGGGTGTCCCTATGTTCATTGGAGAAATGTTGGGGGGTATGGAGTTCTCCGACTCCCGAGCCGTCTGAAGGCAATCCTGTACAGTGAAGGGTTTTGTTTAAAACGTCTAGTGTTTTATTATGTTTCTATACATGTTGGATGCCGCCCAGCGTGCCTGGGGCAACCCAGTCCGTTGCGTGGGGCATAAAGAATAAAATTATCATTATGGAATGGGGCGACCCGCTGTGTGTGTGTGTTTGTGATTAATGCACTTGGAGGGAAGAGCTGGCTGGAACTCTAAACAGAAGCAGCAGTACACACTGCAACATTTGGTTGCAGGTCCCATTTGGGACATACCACAGATGAAGTCCCTACTTTGAAGCATTTACCATATAGAAATCCTCCTCCTCCTTTTGGACTGACAAGTGTAAAAGCATGAGACAAAAGGAGCTGGAAGGAAAGAGGAAACTTTGCACAATCTGGAAGAGAGTGAAAGAAGAAAAGAGTGGTAAAGGAACTAAACAAACAAAAAAAAAACACAATAGGTGGGGGGGGGAGAAGAAAAAAATCCAAATCAAGAGGGAAAAGAGAGAGAGAAATTGGGTGGCCTGAGCGCAGGCCAATGGCCTGAGCGCAGGCCAATGGCCTGAGCGCAGGCCAATGGCCTGAGCGCAGGCCAATGGCCTGAGCGCAGGCCAATGGCCTGAGCGCAGGCCAATGGCCTGAGCGCAGGCCAATGGCCTGAGCGCAGGCCAATGGCCTGAGCGCAGGCCAATGGCCTGAGCGCAGGCCAATGGCCTGAGCGCAGGCCAATGGCCTGAGCGCAGGCCAATGGCCTGAGCGCAGGCCAATGGCCTGAGCGCAGGCCAATGGCCTGAGCGCAGGCCAATGGCCTGAGCGCAGGCCAATGGCCTGAGCGCAGGCCAATGGCCTGAGCGCAGGCCAATGGCCTGAGCGCAGGCCAATGGCCTGAGCGCAGGCCAGCGCCTGCTGGTTTTATACCTGCTGCTGGGATTGACAAAGCTGCCTCTGATTGGTTGCAAAGGCTGCTGGGATTGACAAAGCTGCCTCTGGTTGGTTAACAAGGCATTCTTTGATTGACAAGGCATCTGTCCCTCCCCTTCACCTCATAGCTCACCAATTAACCCATTAACTAACGTCTAGCCGAACCAATCAACCCACTTGAAGGATTACTGTTCATCTTTTTTTCTTAGGGTGTCCCTATGTTCATTGGAGAAATGTTGGGGGGTATGGAGTTCTCCGACTCCCGAGCCGTCTGAAGGCAATCCTGTACAGTGAAGGGTTTTGTTTAAAACGTCTAGTGTTTTATTATGTTTCTATACATGTTGGATGCCGCCCAGCGTGCCTGGGGCAACCCAGTCCGTTGCGTGGGGCATAAAGAATAAAATTATCATTATGGAATGGGGCGACCCGCTGTGTGTGTGTGTTTGTGATTAATGCACTTGGAGGGAAGAGCTGGCTGGAACTCTAAACAGAAGCAGCAGTACACACTGCAACATTTGGTTGCAGGTCCCATTTGGGACATACCACAGATGAAGTCCCTACTTTGAAGCATTTACCATATAGAAATCCTCCTCCTCCTTTTGGACTGACAAGTGTAAAAGCATGAGACAAAAGGAGCTGGAAGGAAAGAGGAAACTTTGCACAATCTGGAAGAGAGTGAAAGAAGAAAAGAGTGGTAAAGGAACTAAACAAAAAAAAAACAAAACACAATAGGTGGGGGGGGGGAGAAGAAAAAAATCCAAATCAAGAGGGAAAAGAGAGAGAGAAATTGGGTGGCCTGAGCGCAGGCCAATGGCCTGAGCGCAGGCCAATGGCCTGCTGGTTTTATACCTGCTGCTGGGATTGACAAAGCTGCCTCTGATTGGTTGCAAAGGCTGCTGGGATTGACAAGGCTGCCTCTGGTTGGTTAACAAGGCATTCTTTGATTGACAAGGCATCTGTCCCTCCCCTTCACCTCATAGCTCACCAATTAACCCATTAACTAACGTCTAGCCGAACCAATCAACCCACTTGAAGGATTACTGTTCATCTTTTTTTCTTAGGGTGTCCCTATGTTCATTGGAGAAATGTTGGGGGGTATGGAGTTCTCCGACTCCCGAGCCGTCTGAAGGCAATCCTGTACAGTGAAGGGTTTTGTTTAAAACGTCTAGTGTTTTATTATGTTTCTATACATGTTGGATGCCGCCCAGCGTGCCTGGGGCAACCCAGTCCGTTGCGTGGGGCATAAAGAATAAAATTATCATTATGGAATGGGGCGACCCGCTGTGTGTGTGTGTTTGTGATTAATGCACTTGGAGGGAAGAGCTGGCTGGAACTCTAAACAGAAGCAGCAGTACACACTGCAACATTTGGTTGCAGGTCCCATTTGGGACATACCACAGATGAAGTCCCTACTTTGAAGCATTTACCATATAGAAATCCTCCTCCTCCTTTTGGACTGACAAGTGTAAAAGCATGAGACAAAAGGAGCTGGAAGGAAAGAGGAAACTTTGCACAATCTGGAAGAGAGTGAAAGAAGAAAAGAGTGGTAAAGGAACTAAACAAACAAAAAAAAAAACACAATAGGTGGGGGGGGGAGAAGAAAAAAATCCAAATCAAGAGGGAAAAGAGAGAGAGAAATTGGGTGGCCTGAGCGCAGGCCAATGGCCTGAGCGCAGGCCAATGGCCTGAGCGCAGGCCAATGGCCTGAGCGCAGGCCAATGGCCTGAGCGCAGGCCAATGGCCTGAGCGCAGGCCAATGGCCTGAGCGCAGGCCAATGGCCTGAGCGCAGGCCAATGGCCTGAGCGCAGGCCAATGGCCTGAGCGCAGGCCAATGGCCTGAGCGCAGGCCAATGGCCTGAGCGCAGGCCAATGGCCTGAGCGCAGGCCAATGGCCTGAGCGCAGGCCAGGCCTGCTGGTTTTATACCTGCTGCTGGGATTGACAAAGCTGCCTCTGATTGGTTGCAAAGGCTGCTGGGATTGACAAAGCTGCCTCTGGTTGGTTAACAAGGCATTCTTTGATTGACAAGGCATCTGTCCCTCCCCTTCACCTCATAGCTCACCAATTAACCCATTAACTAACGTCTAGCCGAACCAATCAACCCACTTGAAGGATTACTGTTCATCTTTTTTTCTTAGGGTGTCCCTATGTTCATTGGAGAAATGTTGGGGGGTATGGAGTTCTCCGACTCCCGAGCCGTCTGAAGGCAATCCTGTACAGTGAAGGGTTTTGTTTAAAACGTCTAGTGTTTTATTATGTTTCTATACATGTTGGATGCCGCCCAGCGTGCCTGGGGCAACCCAGTCCGTTGCGTGGGGCATAAAGAATAAAATTATCATTATGGAATGGGGCGACCCGCTGTGTGTGTGTGTTTGTGATTAATGCACTTGGAGGGAAGAGCTGGCTGGAACTCTAAACAGAAGCAGCAGTACACACTGCAACATTTGGTTGCAGGTCCCATTTGGGACATACCACAGATGAAGTCCCTACTTTGAAGCATTTACCATATAGAAATCCTCCTCCTCCTTTTGGACTGACAAGTGTAAAAGCATGAGACAAAAGGAGCTGGAAGGAAAGAGGAAACTTTGCACAATCTGGAAGAGAGTGAAAGAAGAAAAGAGTGGTAAAGGAACTAAACAAACAAAAAAAAAACACAATAGGTGGGGGGGGGAGAAGAAAAAAATCCAAATCAAGAGGGAAAAGAGAGAGAGAAATTGGGTGGCCTGAGCGCAGGCCAATGGCCTGAGCGCAGGCCAATGGCCTGAGCGCAGGCCAATGGCCTGAGCGCAGGCCAATGGCCTGAGCGCAGGCCAATGGCCTGAGCGCAGGCCAATGGCCTGAGCGCAGGCCAATGGCCTGAGCGCAGGCCAATGGCCTGAGCGCAGGCCAATGGCCTGAGCGCAGGCCAATGGCCTGAGCGCAGGCCAATGGCCTGAGCGCAGGCCAATGGCCTGAGCGCAGGCCAGGCCTGCTGGTTTTATACCTGCTGCTGGGATTGACAAAGCTGCCTCTGA
This sequence comes from Podarcis vaucheri, assembly GCF_965113315.1. NCBI lineage: Eukaryota > Metazoa > Chordata > Lepidosauria > Squamata > Lacertidae > Podarcis > Podarcis vaucheri. Next base: position 28,666,711 of record NC_138754.1, on the reverse strand, counting down.
TTGGTTGCAAAGGCTGCTGGGATTGACAAAGCTGCCTCTGGTTGGTTAACAAGGCATTCTTTGATTGACAAGGCATCTGTCCCTCCCCTTCACCTCATAGCTCACCAATTAACCCATTAACTAACGTCTAGCCGAACCAATCAACCCACTTGAAGGATTACTGTTCATCTTTTTTTCTTAGGGTGTCCCTATGTTCATTGGAGAAATGTTGGGGGGTATGGAGTTCTCCGACTCCCGAGCCGTCTGAAGGCAATCCTGTACAGTGAAGGGTTTTGTTTAAAACGTCTAGTGTTTTATTATGTTTCTATACATGTTGGATGCCGCCCAGCGTGCCTGGGGCAACCCAGTCCGTTGCGTGGGGCATAAAGAATAAAATTATCATTATGGAATGGGGCGACCCGCTGTGTGTGTGTGTTTGTGATTAATGCACTTGGAGGGAAGAGCTGGCTGGAACTCTAAACAGAAGCAGCAGTACACACTGCAACATTTGGTTGCAGGTCCCATTTGGGACATACCACAGATGAAGTCCCTACTTTGAAGCATTTACCATATAGAAATCCTCCTCCTCCTTTTGGACTGACAAGTGTAAAAGCATGAGACAAAAGGAGCTGGAAGGAAAGAGGAAACTTTGCACAATCTGGAAGAGAGTGAAAGAAGAAAAGAGTGGTAAAGGAACTAAACAAACAAAAAAAAAACACAATAGGTGGGGGGGGGGAGAAGAAAAAAATCCAAATCAAGAGGGAAAAGAGAGAGAGAAATTGGGTGGCCTGAGCGCAGGCCAATGGCCTGAGCGCAGGCCAATGGCCTGAGCGCAGGCCAATGGCCTGAGCGCAGGCCAATGGCCTGAGCGCAGGCCAATGGCCTGAGCGCAGGCCAATGGCCTGAGCGCAGGCCAATGGCCTGAGCGCAGGCCAATGGCCTGAGCGCAGGCCAATGGCCTGAGCGCAGGCCAATGGCCTGAGCGCAGGCCAATGGCCTGAGCGCAGGCCAATGGCCTGAGCGCAGGCCAATGGCCTGAGCGCAGGCCAATGGCCTGAGCGCAGGCCAATGGCCTGAGCGCAGGCCAATGGCCTGAGCGCAGGCCAGGCCTGCTGGTTTTATACCTGCTGCTGGGATTGACAAAGCTGCCTCTGATTGGTTGCAAAGGCTGCTGGGATTGACAAAGCTGCCTCTGGTTGGTTAACAAGGCATTCTTTGATTGACAAGGCATCTGTCCCTCCCCTTCACCTCATAGCTCACCAATTAACCCATTAACTAACGTCTAGCCGAACCAATCAACCCACTTGAAGGATTACTGTTCATCTTTTTTTCTTAGGGTGTCCCTATGTTCATTGGAGAAATGTTGGGGGGTATGGAGTTCTCCGACTCCCGAGCCGTCTGAAGGCAATCCTGTACAGTGAAGGGTTTTGTTTAAAACGTCTAGTGTTTTATTATGTTTCTATACATGTTGGATGCCGCCCAGCGTGCCTGGGGCAACCCAGTCCGTTGCGTGGGGCATAAAGAATAAAATTATCATTATGGAATGGGGCGACCCGCTGTGTGTGTGTGTTTGTGATTAATGCACTTGGAGGGAAGAGCTGGCTGGAACTCTAAACAGAAGCAGCAGTACACACTGCAACATTTGGTTGCAGGTCCCATTTGGGACATACCACAGATGAAGTCCCTACTTTGAAGCATTTACCATATAGAAATCCTCCTCCTCCTTTTGGACTGACAAGTGTAAAAGCATGAGACAAAAGGAGCTGGAAGGAAAGAGGAAACTTTGCACAATCTGGAAGAGAGTGAAAGAAGAAAAGAGTGGTAAAGGAACTAAACAAACAAAAAAAAAACACAATAGGTGGGGGGGGAGAAGAAAAAAATCCAAATCAAGAGGGAAAAGAGAGAGAGAAATTGGGTGGCCTGAGCGCAGGCCAATGGCCTGAGCGCAGGCCAATGGCCTGAGCGCAGGCCAATGGCCTGAGCGCAGGCCAATGGCCTGAGCGCAGGCCAATGGCCTGAGCGCAGGCCAATGGCCTGAGCGCAGGCCAATGGCCTGAGCGCAGGCCAATGGCCTGAGCGCAGGCCAATGGCCTGAGCGCAGGCCAATGGCCTGAGCGCAGGCCAATGGCCTGAGCGCAGGCCAATGGCCTGAGCGCAGGCCAATGGCCTGAGCGCAGGCCAATGGCCTGAGCGCAGGCCAATGGCCTGAGCGCAGGCCAATGGCCTGAGCGCAGGCCAGGCCTGCTGGTTTTATACCTGCTGCTGGGATTGACAAAGCTGCCTCTGATTGGTTGCAAAGGCTGCTGGGATTGACAAAGCTGCCTCTGGTTGGTTAACAAGGCATTCTTTGATTGACAAGGCATCTGTCCCTCCCCTTCACCTCATAGCTCACCAATTAACCCATTAACTAACGTCTAGCCGAACCAATCAACCCACTTGAAGGATTACTGTTCATCTTTTTTTCTTAGGGTGTCCCTATGTTCATTGGAGAAATGTTGGGGGGTATGGAGTTCTCCGACTCCCGAGCCGTCTGAAGGCAATCCTGTACAGTGAAGGGTTTTGTTTAAAACGTCTAGTGTTTTATTATGTTTCTATACATGTTGGATGCCGCCCAGCGTGCCTGGGGCAACCCAGTCCGTTGCGTGGGGCATAAAGAATAAAATTATCATTATGGAATGGGGCGACCCGCTGTGTGTGTGTGTTTGTGATTAATGCACTTGGAGGGAAGAGCTGGCTGGAACTCTAAACAGAAGCAGCAGTACACACTGCAACATTTGGTTGCAGGTCCCATTTGGGACATACCACAGATGAAGTCCCTACTTTGAAGCATTTACCATATAGAAATCCTCCTCCTCCTTTTGGACTGACAAGTGTAAAAGCATGAGACAAAAGGAGCTGGAAGGAAAGAGGAAACTTTGCACAATCTGGAAGAGAGTGAAAGAAGAAAAGAGTGGTAAAGGAACTAAACAAACAAAAAAAAAACACAATAGGTGGGGGGGGGAGAAGAAAAAAATCCAAATCAAGAGGGAAAAGAGAGAGAGAAATTGGGTGGCCTGAGCGCAGGCCAATGGCCTGAGCGCAGGCCACGCCTGCTGGTTTTATACCTGCTGCTGGGATTGACAAAGCTGCCTCTGATTGGTTGCAAAGGCTGCTGGGATTGACAAGGCTGCCTCTGGTTGGTTAACAAGGCATTCTTTGATTGACAAGGCATCTGTCCCTCCCCTTCACCTCATAGCTCACCAATTAACCCATTAACTAACGTCTAGCCGAACCAATCAACCCACTTGAAGGATTACTGTTCATCTTTTTTTCTTAGGGTGTCCCTATGTTCATTGGAGAAATGTTGGGGGGTATGGAGTTCTCCGACTCCCGAGCCGTCTGAAGGCAATCCTGTACAGTGAAGGGTTTTGTTTAAAACGTCTAGTGTTTTATTATGTTTCTATACATGTTGGATGCCGCCCAGCGTGCCTGGGGCAACCCAGTCCGTTGCGTGGGGCATAAAGAATAAAATTATCATTATGGAATGGGGCGACCCGCTGTGTGTGTGTGTTTGTGATTAATGCACTTGGAGGGAAGAGCTGGCTGGAACTCTAAACAGAAGCAGCAGTACACACTGCAACATTTGGTTGCAGGTCCCATTTGGGACATACCACAGATGAAGTCCCTACTTTGAAGCATTTACCATATAGAAATCCTCCTCCTCCTTTTGGACTGACAAGTGTAAAAGCATGAGACAAAAGGAGCTGGAAGGAAAGAGGAAACTTTGCACAATCTGGAAGAGAGTGAAAGAAGAAAAGAGTGGTAAAGGAACTAAACAAAAAAAAAACAAAACACAATAGGTGGGGGGGGGGAGAAGAAAAAAATCCAAATCAAGAGGGAAAAGAGAGAGAGAAATTGGGTGGCCTGAGCGCAGGCCAATGGCCTGAGCGCAGGCCAATGGCCTGCTGGTTTTATACCTGCTGCTGGGATTGACAAAGCTGCCTCTGATTGGTTGCAAAGGCTGCTGGGATTGACAAGGCTGCCTCTGGTTGGTTAACAAGGCATTCTTTGATTGACAAGGCATCTGTCCCTCCCCTTCACCTCATAGCTCACCAATTAACCCATTAACTAACGTCTAGCCGAACCAATCAACCCACTTGAAGGATTACTGTTCATCTTTTTTTCTTAGGGTGTCCCTATGTTCATTGGAGAAATGTTGGGGGGTATGGAGTTCTCCGACTCCCGAGCCGTCTGAAGGCAATCCTGTACAGTGAAGGGTTTTGTTTAAAACGTCTAGTGTTTTATTATGTTTCTATACATGTTGGATGCCGCCCAGCGTGCCTGGGGCAACCCAGTCCGTTGCGTGGGGCATAAAGAATAAAATTATCATTATGGAATGGGGCGACCCGCTGTGTGTGTGTGTTTGTGATTAATGCACTTGGAGGGAAGAGCTGGCTGGAACTCTAAACAGAAGCAGCAGTACACACTGCAACATTTGGTTGCAGGTCCCATTTGGGACATACCACAGATGAAGTCCCTACTTTGAAGCATTTACCATATAGAAATCCTCCTCCTCCTTTTGGACTGACAAGTGTAAAAGCATGAGACAAAAGGAGCTGGAAGGAAAGAGGAAACTTTGCACAATCTGGAAGAGAGTGAAAGAAGAAAAGAGTGGTAAAGGAACTAAACAAAAAAAAAACAAAACACAATAGGTGGGGGGGGGAGAAGAAAAAAATCCAAATCAAGAGGGAAAAGAGAGAGAGAAATTGGGTGGCCTGAGCGCAGGCCAATGGCCTGAGCGCAGGCCAATGGCCTGCTGGTTTTATACCTGCTGCTGGGATTGACAAAGCTGCCTCTGATTGGTTGCAAAGGCTGCTGGGATTGACAAGGCTGCCTCTGGTTGGTTAACAAGGCATTCTTTGATTGACAAGGCATCTGTCCCTCCCCTTCACCTCATAGCTCACCAATTAACCCATTAACTAACGTCTAGCCGAACCAATCAACCCACTTGAAGGATTACTGTTCATCTTTTTTTCTTAGGGTGTCCCTATGTTCATTGGAGAAATGTTGGGGGGTATGGAGTTCTCCGACTCCCGAGCCGTCTGAAGGCAATCCTGTACAGTGAAGGGTTTTGTTTAAAACGTCTAGTGTTTTATTATGTTTCTATACATGTTGGATGCCGCCCAGCGTGCCTGGGGCAACCCAGTCCGTTGCGTGGGGCATAAAGAATAAAATTATCATTATGGAATGGGGCGACCCGCTGTGTGTGTGTGTTTGTGTGATTAATGCACTTGGAGGGAAGAGCTGGCTGGAACTCTAAACAGAAGCAGCAGTACACACTGCAACATTTGGTTGCAGGTCCCATTTGGGACATACCACAGATGAAGTCCCTACTTTGAAGCATTTACCATATAGAAATCCTCCTCCTCCTTTTGGACTGACAAGTGTAAAAGCATGAGACAAAAGGAGCTGGAAGGAAAGAGGAAACTTTGCACAATCTGGAAGAGAGTGAAAGAAGAAAAGAGTGGTAAAGGAACTAAACAAACAAAAAAAAACACAATAGGTGGGGGGGGGGAGAAGAAAAAAATCCAAATCAAGAGGGAAAAGAGAGAGAGAAATTGGGTGGCCTGAGCGCAGGCCAATGGCCTGAGCGCAGGCCAATGGCCTGAGCGCAGGCCAATGGCCTGAGCGCAGGCCAATGGCCTGAGCGCAGGCCAATGGCCTGAGCGCAGGCCAATGGCCTGAGCGCAGGCCAATGGCCTGAGCGCAGGCCAATGGCCTGAGCGCAGGCCAATGGCCTGAGCGCAGGCCAATGGCCTGAGCGCAGGCCAATGGCCTGAGCGCAGGCCAATGGCCTGAGCGCAGGCCAATGGCCTGAGCGCAGGCCAATGGCCTGAGCGCAGGCCAGGCCTGCTGGTTTTATACCTGCTGCTGGGATTGACAAAGCTGCCTCTGATTGGTTGCAAAGGCTGCTGGGATTGACAAAGCTGCCTCTGGTTGGTTAACAAGGCATTCTTTGATTGACAAGGCATCTGTCCCTCCCCTTCACCTCATAGCTCACCAATTAACCCATTAACTAACGTCTAGCCGAACCAATCAACCCACTTGAAGGATTACTGTTCATCTTTTTTTCTTAGGGTGTCCCTATGTTCATTGGAGAAATGTTGGGGGGTATGGAGTTCTCCGACTCCCGAGCCGTCTGAAGGCAATCCTGTACAGTGAAGGGTTTTGTTTAAAACGTCTAGTGTTTTATTATGTTTCTATACATGTTGGATGCCGCCCAGCGTGCCTGGGGCAACCCAGTCCGTTGCGTGGGGCATAAAGAATAAAATTATCATTATGGAATGGGGCGACCCGCTGTGTGTGTGTGTTTGTGATTAATGCACTTGGAGGGAAGAGCTGGCTGGAACTCTAAACAGAAGCAGCAGTACACACTGCAACATTTGGTTGCAGGTCCCATTTGGGACATACCACAGATGAAGTCCCTACTTTGAAGCATTTACCATATAGAAATCCTCCTCCTCCTTTTGGACTGACAAGTGTAAAAGCATGAGACAAAAGGAGCTGGAAGGAAAGAGGAAACTTTGCACAATCTGGAAGAGAGTGAAAGAAGAAAAGAGTGGTAAAGGAACTAAACAAACAAAAAAAAAACACAATAGGTGGGGGGGGGAGAAGAAAAAAATCCAAATCAAGAGGGAAAAGAGAGAGAGAAATTGGGTGGCCTGAGCGCAGGCCAATGGCCTGAGCGCAGGCCAATGGCCTGAGCGCAGGCCAATGGCCTGAGCGCAGGCCAATGGCCTGAGCGCAGGCCAATGGCCTGAGCGCAGGCCAATGGCCTGAGCGCAGGCCAATGGCCTGAGCGCAGGCCAATGGCCTGAGCGCAGGCCAATGGCCTGAGCGCAGGCCAATGGCCTGAGCGCAGGCCAATGGCCTGAGCGCAGGCCAATGGCCTGAGCGCAGGCCAATGGCCTGAGCGCAGGCCAATGGCCTGAGCGCAGGCCAATGGCCTGAGCGCAGGCCAATGGCCTGAGCGCAGGCCAATGGCCTGAGCGCAGGCCAGGCCTGCTGGTTTTATACCTGCTGCTGGGATTGACAAAGCTGCCTCTGATTGGTTGCAAAGGCTGCTGGGATTGACAAAGCTGCCTCTGGTTGGTTAACAAGGCATTCTTTGATTGACAAGGCATCTGTCCCTCCCCTTCACCTCATAGCTCACCAATTAACCCATTAACTAACGTCTAGCCGAACCAATCAACCCACTTGAAGGATTACTGTTCATCTTTTTTTCTTAGGGTGTCCCTATGTTCATTGGAGAAATGTTGGGGGTATGGAGTTCTCCGACTCCCGAGCCGTCTGAAGGCAATCCTGTACAGTGAAGGGTTTTGTTTAAAACGTCTAGTGTTTTATTATGTTTCTATACATGTTGGATGCCGCCCAGCGTGCCTGGGGCAACCCAGTCCGTTGCGTGGGGCATAAAGAATAAAATTATCATTATGGAATGGGGCGACCCGCTGTGTGTGTGTGTTTGTGATTAATGCACTTGGAGGGAAGAGCTGGCTGGAACTCTAAACAGAAGCAGCAGTACACACTGCAACATTTGGTTGCAGGTCCCATTTGGGACATACCACAGATGAAGTCCCTACTTTGAAGCATTTACCATATAGAAATCCTCCTCCTCCTTTTGGACTGACAAGTGTAAAAGCATGAGACAAAAGGAGCTGGAAGGAAAGAGGAAACTTTGCACAATCTGGAAGAGAGTGAAAGAAGAAAAGAGTGGTAAAGGAACTAAACAAAAAAAAAACAAAACACAATAGGTGGGGGGGGGGAGAAGAAAAAAATCCAAATCAAGAGGGAAAAGAGAGAGAGAAATTGGGTGGCCTGAGCGCAGGCCAATGGCCTGAGCGCAGGCCAATGGCCTGCTGGTTTTATACCTGCTGCTGGGATTGACAAAGCTGCCTCTGATTGGTTGCAAAGGCTGCTGGGATTGACAAGGCTGCCTCTGGTTGGTTAACAAGGCATTCTTTGATTGACAAGGCATCTGTCCCTCCCCTTCACCTCATAGCTCACCAATTAACCCATTAACTAACGTCTAGCCGAACCAATCAACCCACTTGAAGGATTACTGTTCATCTTTTTTTCTTAGGGTGTCCCTATGTTCATTGGAGAAATGTTGGGGGGTATGGAGTTCTCCGACTCCCGAGCCGTCTGAAGGCAATCCTGTACAGTGAAGGGTTTTGTTTAAAACGTCTAGTGTTTTATTATGTTTCTATACATGTTGGATGCCGCCCAGCGTGCCTGGGGCAACCCAGTCCGTTGCGTGGGGCATAAAGAATAAAATTATCATTATGGAATGGGGCGACCCGCTGTGTGTGTGTGTTTGTGATTAATGCACTTGGAGGGAAGAGCTGGCTGGAACTCTAAACAGAAGCAGCAGTACACACTGCAACATTTGGTTGCAGGTCCCATTTGGGACATACCACAGATGAAGTCCCTACTTTGAAGCATTTACCATATAGAAATCCTCCTCCTCCTTTTGGACTGACAAGTGTAAAAGCATGAGACAAAAGGAGCTGGAAGGAAAGAGGAAACTTTGCACAATCTGGAAGAGAGTGAAAGAAGAAAAGAGTGGTAAAGGAACTAAACAAACAAAAAAAAAACACAATAGGTGGGGGGGGGAGAAGAAAAAAATCCAAATCAAGAGGGAAAAGAGAGAGAGAAATTGGGTGGCCTGAGCGCAGGCCAATGGCCTGAGCGCAGGCCAATGGCCTGAGCGCAGGCCAATGGCCTGAGCGCAGGCCAATGGCCTGAGCGCAGGCCAATGGCCTGAGCGCAGGCCAATGGCCTGAGCGCAGGCCAATGGCCTGAGCGCAGGCCAATGGCCTGAGCGCAGGCCAATGGCCTGAGCGCAGGCCAATGGCCTGAGCGCAGGCCAATGGCCTGAGCGCAGGCCAATGGCCTGAGCGCAGGCCAATGGCCTGAGCGCAGGCCAATGGCCTGAGCGCAGGCCAATGGCCTGAGCGCAGGCCAATGGCCTGAGCGCAGGCCAATGGCCTGAGCGCAGGCCAATGGCCTGAGCGCAGGCCAATGGCCTGAGCGCAGGCCAGGCCTGCTGGTTTTATACCTGCTGCTGGGATTGACAAAGCTGCCTCTGATTGGTTGCAAAGGCTGCTGGGATTGACAAAGCTGCCTCTGGTTGGTTAACAAGGCATTCTTTGATTGACAAGGCATCTGTCCCTCCCCTTCACCTCATAGCTCACCAATTAACCCATTAACTAACGTCTAGCCGAACCAATCAACCCACTTGAAGGATTACTGTTCATCTTTTTTTCTTAGGGTGTCCCTATGTTCATTGGAGAAATGTTGGGGGGTATGGAGTTCTCCGACTCCCGAGCCGTCTGAAGGCAATCCTGTACAGTGAAGGGTTTTGTTTAAAACGTCTAGTGTTTTATTATGTTTCTATACATGTTGGATGCCGCCCAGCGTGCCTGGGGCAACCCAGTCCGTTGCGTGGGGCATAAAGAATAAAATTATCATTATGGAATGGGGCGACCCGCTGTGTGTGTGTGTTTGTGATTAATGCACTTGGAGGGAAGAGCTGGCTGGAACTCTAAACAGAAGCAGCAGTACACACTGCAACATTTGGTTGCAGGTCCCATTTGGGACATACCACAGATGAAGTCCCTACTTTGAAGCATTTACCATATAGAAATCCTCCTCCTCCTTTTGGACTGACAAGTGTAAAAGCATGAGACAAAAGGAGCTGGAAGGAAAGAGGAAACTTTGCACAATCTGGAAGAGAGTGAAAGAAGAAAAGAGTGGTAAAGGAACTAAACAAACAAAAAAAAAACACAATAGGTGGGGGGGGGAGAAGAAAAAAATCCAAATCAAGAGGGAAAAGAGAGAGAGAAATTGGGTGGCCTGAGCGCAGGCCAATGGCCTGAGCGCAGGCCAATGGCCTGAGCGCAGGCCAATGGCCTGAGCGCAGGCCAATGGCCTGAGCGCAGGCCAATGGCCTGAGCGCAGGCCAATGGCCTGAGCGCAGGCCAATGGCCTGAGCGCAGGCCAATGGCCTGAGCGCAGGCCAATGGCCTGAGCGCAGGCCAATGGCCTGAGCGCAGGCCAATGGCCTGAGCGCAGGCCAATGGCCTGAGCGCAGGCCAATGGCCTGAGCGCAGGCCAATGGCCTGAGCGCAGGCCAATGGCCTGAGCGCAGGCCAATGGCCTGAGCGCAGGCCAATGGCCTGAGCGCAGGCCAATGGCCTGAGCGCAGGCCAGGCCTGCTGGTTTTATACCTGCTGCTGGGATTGACAAAGCTGCCTCTGATTGGTTGCAAAGGCTGCTGGGATTGACAAAGCTGCCTCTGGTTGGTTAACAAGGCATTCTTTGATTGACAAGGCATCTGTCCCTCCCCTTCACCTCATAGCTCACCAATTAACCCATTAACTAACGTCTAGCCGAACCAATCAACCCACTTGAAGGATTACTGTTCATCTTTTTTTCTTAGGGTGTCCCTATGTTCATTGGAGAAATGTTGGGGGGTATGGAGTTCTCCGACTCCCGAGCCGTCTGAAGGCAATCCTGTACAGTGAAGGGTTTTGTTTAAAACGTCTAGTGTTTTATTATGTTTCTATACATGTTGGATGCCGCCCAGCGTGCCTGGGGCAACCCAGTCCGTTGCGTGGGGCATAAAGAATAAAATTATCATTATGGAATGGGGCGACCCGCTGTGTGTGTGTGTTTGTGATTAATGCACTTGGAGGGAAGAGCTGGCTGGAACTCTAAACAGAAGCAGCAGTACACACTGCAACATTTGGTTGCAGGTCCCATTTGGGACATACCACAGATGAAGTCCCTACTTTGAAGCATTTACCATATAGAAATCCTCCTCCTCCTTTTGGACTGACAAGTGTAAAAGCATGAGACAAAAGGAGCTGGAAGGAAAGAGGAAACTTTGCACAATCTGGAAGAGAGTGAAAGAAGAAAAGAGTGGTAAAGGAACTAAACAAAAAAAAAAAAAACACAATAGGTGGGGGGGGGAGAAGAAAAAAATCCAAATCAAGAGGGAAAAGAGAGAGAGAAATTGGGTGGCCTGAGCGCAGGCCAATGGCCTGAGCGCAGGCCACGCCTGCTGGTTTTATACCTGCTGCTGGGATTGACAAAGCTGCCTCTGATTGGTTGCAAAGGCTGCTGGGATTGACAAGGCTGCCTCTGGTTGGTTAACAAGGCATTCTTTGATTGACAAGGCATCTGTCCCTCCCCTTCACCTCATAGCTCACCAATTAACCCATTAACTAACGTCTAGCCGAACCAATCAACCCACTTGAAGGATTACTGTTCATCTTTTTTTCTTAGGGTGTCCCTATGTTCATTGGAGAAATGTTGGGGGGTATGGAGTTCTCCGACTCCCGAGCCGTCTGAAGGCAATCCTGTACAGTGAAGGGTTTTGTTTAAAACGTCTAGTGTTTTATTATGTTTCTATACATGTTGGATGCCGCCCAGCGTGCCTGGGGCAACCCAGTCCGTTGCGTGGGGCATAAAGAATAAAATTATCATTATGGAATGGGGCGACCCGCTGTGTGTGTGTGTTTGTGATTAATGCACTTGGAGGGAAGAGCTGGCTGGAACTCTAAACAGAAGCAGCAGTACACACTGCAACATTTGGTTGCAGGTCCCATTTGGGACATACCACAGATGAAGTCCCTACTTTGAAGCATTTACCATATAGAAATCCTCCTCCTCCTTTTGGACTGACAAGTGTAAAAGCATGAGACAAAAGGAGCTGGAAGGAAAGAGGAAACTTTGCACAATCTGGAAGAGAGTGAAAGAAGAAAAGAGTGGTAAAGGAACTAAACAAAAAAAAAAACACAATAGGTGGGGGGGGGGAGAAGAAAAAAATCCAAATCAAGAGGGAAAAGAGAGAGAGAAATTGGGTGGCCTGAGCGCAGGCCAATGGCCTGAGCGCAGGCCAATGGCCTGAGCGCAGGCCAATGGCCTGAGCGCAGGCCAATGGCCTGAGCGCAGGCCAATGGCCTGAGCGCAGGCCAATGGCCTGAGCGCAGGCCAATGGCCTGAGCGCAGGCCAATGGCCTGAGCGCAGGCCAATGGCCTGAGCGCAGGCCAATGGCCTGAGCGCAGGCCAATGGCCTGAGCGCAGGCCAATGGCCTGAGCGCAGGCCAATGGCCTGAGCGCAGGCCAATGGCCTGAGCGCAGGCCAATGGCCTGAGCGCAGGCCAATGGCCTGAGCGCAGGCCAATGGCCTGAGCGCAGGCCAATGGCCTGAGCGCAGGCCAATGGCCTGAGCGCAGGCCAGGCCTGCTGGTTTTATACCTGCTGCTGGGATTGACAAAGCTGCCTCTGATTGGTTGCAAAGGCTGCTGGGATTGACAAGGCTGCCTCTGGTTGGTTAACAAGGCATTCTTTGATTGACAAGGCATCTGTCCCTCCCCTTCACCTCATAGCTCACCAATTAACCCATTAACTAACGTCTAGCCGAACCAATCAACCCACTTGAAGGATTACTGTTCATCTTTTTTTCTTAGGGTGTCCCTATGTTCATTGGAGAAATGTTGGGGGGTATGGAGTTCTCCGACTCCCGAGCCGTCTGAAGGCAATCCTGTACAGTGAAGGGTTTTGTTTAAAACGTCTAGTGTTTTATTATGTTTCTATACATGTTGGATGCCGCCCAGCGTGCCTGGGGCAACCCAGTCCGTTGCGTGGGGCATAAAGAATAAAATTATCATTATGGAATGGGGCGACCCGCTGTGTGTGTGTGTTTGTGATTAATGCACTTGGAGGGAAGAGCTGGCTGGAACTCTAAACAGAAGCAGCAGTACACACTGCAACATTTGGTTGCAGGTCCCATTTGGGACATACCACAGATGAAGTCCCTACTTTGAAGCATTTACCATATAGAAATCCTCCTCCTCCTTTTGGACTGACAAGTGTAAAAGCATGAGACAAAAGGAGCTGGAAGGAAAGAGGAAACTTTGCACAATCTGGAAGAGAGTGAAAGAAGAAAAGAGTGGTAAAGGAACTAAACAAACAAAAAAAAAACACAATAGGTGGGGGGGGGGAGAAGAAAAAAATCCAAATCAAGAGGGAAAAGAGAGAGAGAAATTGGGTGGCCTGAGCGCAGGCCAATGGCCTGCTGGTTTTATACCTGCTGCTGGGATTGACAAAGCTGCCTCTGATTGGTTGCAAAGGCTGCTGGGATTGACAAGGCTGCCTCTGGTTGGTTAACAAGGCATTCTTTGATTGACAAGGCATCTGTCCCTCCCCTTCACCTCATAGCTCACCAATTAACCCATTAACTAACGTCTAGCCGAACCAATCAACCCACTTGAAGGATTACTGTTCATCTTTTTTTCTTAGGGTGTCCCTATGTTCATTGGAGAAATGTTGGGGGGTATGGAGTTCTCCGACTCCCGAGCCGTCTGAAGGCAATCCTGTACAGTGAAGGGTTTTGTTTAAAACGTCTAGTGTTTTATTATGTTTCTATACATGTTGGATGCCGCCCAGCGTGCCTGGGGCAACCCAGTCCGTTGCGTGGGGCATAAAGAATAAAATTATCATTATGGAATGGGGCGACCCGCTGTGTGTGTGTGTTTGTGATTAATGCACTTGGAGGGAAGAGCTGGCTGGAACTCTAAACAGAAGCAGCAGTACACACTGCAACATTTGGTTGCAGGTCCCATTTGGGACATACCACAGATGAAGTCCCTACTTTGAAGCATTTACCATATAGAAATCCTCCTCCTCCTTTTGGACTGACAAGTGTAAAAGCATGAGACAAAAGGAGCTGGAAGGAAAGAGGAAACTTTGCACAATCTGGAAGAGAGTGAAAGAAGAAAAGAGTGGTAAAGGAACTAAACAAACAAAAAAAAAACACAATAGGTGGGGGGGGGGAGAAGAAAAAAATCCAAATCAAGAGGGAAAAGAGAGAGAGAAATTGGGTGGCCTGAGCGCAGGCCAATGGCCTGCTGGTTTTATACCTGCTGCTGGGATTGACAAAGCTGCCTCTGATTGGTTGCAAAGGCTGCTGGGATTGACAAGGCTGCCTCTGGTTGGTTAACAAGGCATTCTTTGATTGACAAGGCATCTGTCCCTCCCCTTCACCTCATAGCTCACCAATTAACCCATTAACTAACGTCTAGCCGAACCAATCAACCCACTTGAAGGATTACTGTTCATCTTTTTTTCTTAGGGTGTCCCTATGTTCATTGGAGAAATGTTGGGGGGTATGGAGTTCTCCGACTCCCGAGCCGTCTGAAGGCAATCCTGTACAGTGAAGGGTTTTGTTTAAAACGTCTAGTGTTTTATTATGTTTCTATACATGTTGGATGCCGCCCAGCGTGCCTGGGGCAACCCAGTCCGTTGCGTGGGGCATAAAGAATAAAATTATCATTATGGAATGGGGCGACCCGCTGTGTGTGTGTGTTTGTGATTAATGCACTTGGAGGGAAGAGCTGGCTGGAACTCTAAACAGAAGCAGCAGTACACACTGCAACATTTGGTTGCAGGTCCCATTTGGGACATACCACAGATGAAGTCCCTACTTTGAAGCATTTACCATATAGAAATCCTCCTCCTCCTTTTGGACTGACAAGTGTAAAAGCATGAGACAAAAGGAGCTGGAAGGAAAGAGGAAACTTTGCACAATCTGGAAGAGAGTGAAAGAAGAAAAGAGTGGTAAAGGAACTAAACAAACAAAAAAAAAACACAATAGGTGGGGGGGGGGAGAAGAAAAAAATCCAAATCAAGAGGGAAAAGAGAGAGAGAAATTGGGTGGCCTGAGCGCAGGCCAATGGCCTGCTGGTTTTATACCTGCTGCTGGGATTGACAAAGCTGCCTCTGATTGGTTGCAAAGGCTGCTGGGATTGACAAGGCTGCCTCTGGTTGGTTAACAAGGCATTCTTTGATTGACAAGGCATCTGTCCCTCCCCTTCACCTCATAGCTCACCAATTAACCCATTAACTAACGTCTAGCCGAACCAATCAACCCACTTGAAGGATTACTGTTCATCTTTTTTTCTTAGGGTGTCCCTATGTTCATTGGAGAAATGTTGGGGGGTATGGAGTTCTCCGACTCCCGAGCCGTCTGAAGGCAATCCTGTACAGTGAAGGGTTTTGTTTAAAACGTCTAGTGTTTTATTATGTTTCTATACATGTTGGATGCCGCCCAGCGTGCCTGGGGCAACCCAGTCCGTTGCGTGGGGCATAAAGAATAAAATTATCATTATGGAATGGGGCGACCCGCTGTGTGTGTGTGTTTGTGATTAATGCACTTGGAGGGAAGAGCTGGCTGGAACTCTAAACAGAAGCAGCAGTACACACTGCAACATTTGGTTGCAGGTCCCATTTGGGACATACCACAGATGAAGTCCCTACTTTGAAGCATTTACCATATAGAAATCCTCCTCCTCCTTTTGGACTGACAAGTGTAAAAGCATGAGACAAAAGGAGCTGGAAGGAAAGAGGAAACTTTGCACAATCTGGAAGAGAGTGAAAGAAGAAAAGAGTGGTAAAGGAACTAAACAAACAAAAAAAAAACACAATAGGTGGGGGGGGGAGAAGAAAAAAATCCAAATCAAGAGGGAAAAGAGAGAGAGAAATTGGGTGGCCTGAGCGCAGGCCAATGGCCTGCTGGTTTTATACCTGCTGCTGGGATTGACAAAGCTGCCTCTGATTGGTTGCAAAGGCTGCTGGGATTGACAAGGCTGCCTCTGGTTGGTTAACAAGGCATTCTTTGATTGACAAGGCATCTGTCCCTCCCCTTCACCTCATAGCTCACCAATTAACCCATTAACTAACGTCTAGCCGAACCAATCAACCCACTTGAAGGATTACTGTTCATCTTTTTTTCTTAGGGTGTCCCTATGTTCATTGGAGAAATGTTGGGGGGTATGGAGTTCTCCGACTCCCGAGCCGTCTGAAGGCAATCCTGTACAGTGAAGGGTTTTGTTTAAAACGTCTAGTGTTTTATTATGTTTCTATACATGTTGGATGCCGCCCAGCGTGCCTGGGGCAACCCAGTCCGTTGCGTGGGGCATAAAAAATAAAATTATCATTATGGAATGGGGCGACCCGCTGTGTGTGTGTGTTTGTGATTAATGCACTTGGAGGGAAGAGCTGGCTGGAACTCTAAACAGAAGCAGCAGTACACACTGCAACATTTGGTTGCAGGTCCCATTTGGGACATACCACAGATGAAGTCCCTACTTTGAAGCATTTACCATATAGAAATCCTCCTCCTCCTTTTGGACTGACAAGTGTAAAAGCATGAGACAAAAGGAGCTGGAAGGAAAGAGGAAACTTTGCACAATCTGGAAGAGAGTGAAAGAAGAAAAGAGTGGTAAAGGAACTAAACAAACAAAAAAAAAAACACAATAGGTGGGGGGGGGGGAGAAGAAAAAAATCCAAATCAAGAGGGAAAAGAGAGAGAGAAATTGGGTGGCCTGAGCGCAGGCCAATGGCCTGAGCGCAGGCCAATGGCCTGAGCGCAGGCCAATGGCCTGAGCGCAGGCCAATGGCCTGAGCGCAGGCCAATGGCCTGAGCGCAGGCCAATGGCCTGAGCGCAGGCCAATGGCCTGAGCGCAGGCCAATGGCCTGAGCGCAGGCCAATGGCCTGAGCGCAGGCCAATGGCCTGAGCGCAGGCCAGGCCTGCTGGTTTTATACCTGCTGCTGGGATTGACAAAGCTGCCTCTGATTGGTTGCAAAGGCTGCTGGGATTGACAAGGCTGCCTCTGGTTGGTTAACAAGGCATTCTTTGATTGACAAGGCATCTGTCCCTCCCCTTCACCTCATAGCTCACCAATTAACCCATTAACTAACGTCTAGCCGAACCAATCAACCCACTTGAAGGATTACTGTTCATCTTTTTTTCTTAGGGTGTCCCTATGTTCATTGGAGAAATGTTGGGGGGTATGGAGTTCTCCGACTCCCGAGCCGTCTGAAGGCAATCCTGTACAGTGAAGGGTTTTGTTTAAAACGTCTAGTGTTTTATTATGTTTCTATACATGTTGGATGCCGCCCAGCGTGCCTGGGGCAACCCAGTCCGTTGCGTGGGGCATAAAGAATAAAATTATCATTATGGAATGGGGCGACCCGCTGTGTGTGTGTGTTTGTGATTAATGCACTTGGAGGGAAGAGCTGGCTGGAACTCTAAACAGAAGCAGCAGTACACACTGCAACATTTGGTTGCAGGTCCCATTTGGGACATACCACAGATGAAGTCCCTACTTTGAAGCATTTACCATATAGAAATCCTCCTCCTCCTTTTGGACTGACAAGTGTAAAAGCATGAGACAAAAGGAGCTGGAAGGAAAGAGGAAACTTTGCACAATCTGGAAGAGAGTGAAAGAAGAAAAGAGTGGTAAAGGAACTAAACAAACAAAAAAAAAACACAATAGGTGGGGGGGGGGGGAGAAGAAAAAAATCCAAATCAAGAGGGAAAAGAGAGAGAGAAATTGGGTGGCCTGAGCGCAGGCCAATGGCCTGCTGGTTTTATACCTGCTGCTGGGATTGACAAAGCTGCCTCTGATTGGTTGCAAAGGCTGCTGGGATTGACAAGGCTGCCTCTGGTTGGTTAACAAGGCATTCTTTGATTGACAAGGCATCTGTCCCTCCCCTTCACCTCATAGCTCACCAATTAACCCATTAACTAACGTCTAGCCGAACCAATCAACCCACTTGAAGGATTACTGTTCATCTTTTTTTCTTAGGGTGTCCCTATGTTCATTGGAGAAATGTTGGGGGGTATGGAGTTCTCCGACTCCCGAGCCGTCTGAAGGCAATCCTGTACAGTGAAGGGTTTTGTTTAAAACGTCTAGTGTTTTATTATGTTTCTATACATGTTGGATGCCGCCCAGCGTGCCTGGGGCAACCCAGTCCGTTGCGTGGGGCATAAAGAATAAAATTATCATTATGGAATGGGGCGACCCGCTGTGTGTGTGTGTTTGTGATTAATGCACTTGGAGGGAAGAGCTGGCTGGAACTCTAAACAGAAGCAGCAGTACACACTGCAACATTTGGTTGCAGGTCCCATTTGGGACATACCACAGATGAAGTCCCTACTTTGAAGCATTTACCATATAGAAATCCTCCTCCTCCTTTTGGACTGACAAGTGTAAAAGCATGAGACAAAAGGAGCTGGAAGGAAAGAGGAAACTTTGCACAATCTGGAAGAGAGTGAAAGAAGAAAAGAGTGGTAAAGGAACTAAACAAAAAAAAAAAAACACAATAGGTGGGGGGGGGAGAAGAAAAAAATCCAAATCAAGAGGGAAAAGAGAGAGAGAAATTGGGTGGCCTGAGCGCAGGCCAATGGCCTGAGCGCAGGCCACGCCTGCTGGTTTTATACCTGCTGCTGGGATTGACAAAGCTGCCTCTGATTGGTTGCAAAGGCTGCTGGGATTGACAAGGCTGCCTCTGGTTGGTTAACAAGGCATTCTTTGATTGACAAGGCATCTGTCCCTCCCCTTCACCTCATAGCTCACCAATTAACCCATTAACTAACGTCTAGCCGAACCAATCAACCCACTTGAAGGATTACTGTTCATCTTTTTTTCTTAGGGTGTCCCTATGTTCATTGGAGAAATGTTGGGGGGTATGGAGTTCTCCGACTCCCGAGCCGTCTGAAGGCAATCCTGTACAGTGAAGGGTTTTGTTTAAAACGTCTAGTGTTTTATTATGTTTCTATACATGTTGGATGCCGCCCAGCGTGCCTGGGGCAACCCAGTCCGTTGCGTGGGGCATAAAGAATAAAATTATCATTATGGAATGGGGCGACCCGCTGTGTGTGTGTGTTTGTGATTAATGCACTTGGAGGGAAGAGCTGGCTGGAACTCTAAACAGAAGCAGCAGTACACACTGCAACATTTGGTTGCAGGTCCCATTTGGGACATACCACAGATGAAGTCCCTACTTTGAAGCATTTACCATATAGAAATCCTCCTCCTCCTTTTGGACTGACAAGTGTAAAAGCATGAGACAAAAGGAGCTGGAAGGAAAGAGGAAACTTTGCACAATCTGGAAGAGAGTGAAAGAAGAAAAGAGTGGTAAAGGAACTAAACAAACAAAAAAAAAACACAATAGGTGGGGGGGGGAGAAGAAAAAAATCCAAATCAAGAGGGAAAAGAGAGAGAGAAATTGGGTGGCCTGAGCGCAGGCCAATGGCCTGAGCGCAGGCCAATGGCCTGAGCGCAGGCCAATGGCCTGAGCGCAGGCCAATGGCCTGAGCGCAGGCCAATGGCCTGAGCGCAGGCCAATGGCCTGAGCGCAGGCCAATGGCCTGAGCGCAGGCCAATGGCCTGAGCGCAGGCCAATGGCCTGAGCGCAGGCCAATGGCCTGAGCGCAGGCCAATGGCCTGAGCGCAGGCCAATGGCCTGAGCGCAGGCCAATGGCCTGAGCGCAGGCCAATGGCCTGAGCGCAGGCCAATGGCCTGAGCGCAGGCCAATGGCCTGAGCGCAGGCCAGGCCTGCTGGTTTTATACCTGCTGCTGGGATTGACAAAGCTGCCTCTGATTGGTTGCAAAGGCTGCTGGGATTGACAAGGCTGCCTCTGGTTGGTTAACAAGGCATTCTTTGATTGACAAGGCATCTGTCCCTCCCCTTCACCTCATAGCTCACCAATTAACCCATTAACTAACGTCTAGCCGAACCAATCAACCCACTTGAAGGATTACTGTTCATCTTTTTTTCTTAGGGTGTCCCTATGTTCATTGGAGAAATGTTGGGGGGTATGGAGTTCTCCGACTCCCGAGCCGTCTGAAGGCAATCCTGTACAGTGAAGGGTTTTGTTTAAAACGTCTAGTGTTTTATTATGTTTCTATACATGTTGGATGCCGCCCAGCGTGCCTGGGGCAACCCAGTCCGTTGCGTGGGGCATAAAAAATAAAATTATCATTATGGAATGGGGCGACCCGCTGTGTGTGTGTGTTTGTGATTAATGCACTTGGAGGGAAGAGCTGGCTGGAACTCTAAACAGAAGCAGCAGTACACACTGCAACATTTGGTTGCAGGTCCCATTTGGGACATACCACAGATGAAGTCCCTACTTTGAAGCATTTACCATATAGAAATCCTCCTCCTCCTTTTGGACTGACAAGTGTAAAAGCATGAGACAAAAGGAGCTGGAAGGAAAGAGGAAACTTTGCACAATCTGGAAGAGAGTGAAAGAAGAAAAGAGTGGTAAAGGAACTAAACAAACAAAAAAAAAAACACAATAGGTGGGGGGGGGGAGAAGAAAAAAATCCAAATCAAGAGGGAAAAGAGAGAGAGAAATTGGGTGGCCTGAGCGCAGGCCAATGGCCTGAGCGCAGGCCAATGGCCTGAGCGCAGGCCAATGGCCTGAGCGCAGGCCAATGGCCTGAGCGCAGGCCAATGGCCTGAGCGCAGGCCAATGGCCTGAGCGCAGGCCAATGGCCTGAGCGCAGGCCAATGGCCTGAGCGCAGGCCAATGGCCTGAGCGCAGGCCAATGGCCTGAGCGCAGGCCAATGGCCTGAGCGCAGGCCAATGGCCTGAGCGCAGGCCAATGGCCTGAGCGCAGGCCAATGGCCTGAGCGCAGGCCAGGCCTGCTGGTTTTATACCTGCTGCTGGGATTGACAAAGCTGCCTCTGATTGGTTGCAAAGGCTGCTGGGATTGACAAGGCTGCCTCTGGTTGGTTAACAAGGCATTCTTTGATTGACAAGGCATCTGTCCCTCCCCTTCACCTCATAGCTCACCAATTAACCCATTAACTAACGTCTAGCCGAACCAATCAACCCACTTGAAGGATTACTGTTCATCTTTTTTTCTTAGGGTGTCCCTATGTTCATTGGAGAAATGTTGGGGGGTATGGAGTTCTCCGACTCCCGAGCCGTCTGAAGGCAATCCTGTACAGTGAAGGGTTTTGTTTAAAACGTCTAGTGTTTTATTATGTTTCTATACATGTTGGATGCCGCCCAGCGTGCCTGGGGCAACCCAGTCCGTTGCGTGGGGCATAAAGAATAAAATTATCATTATGGAATGGGGCGACCCGCTGTGTGTGTGTGTTTGTGATTAATGCACTTGGAGGGAAGAGCTGGCTGGAACTCTAAACAGAAGCAGCAGTACACACTGCAACATTTGGTTGCAGGTCCCATTTGGGACATACCACAGATGAAGTCCCTACTTTGAAGCATTTACCATATAGAAATCCTCCTCCTCCTTTTGGACTGACAAGTGTAAAAGCATGAGACAAAAGGAGCTGGAAGGAAAGAGGAAACTTTGCACAATCTGGAAGAGAGTGAAAGAAGAAAAGAGTGGTAAAGGAACTAAACAAAAAAAAAAACACAATAGGTGGGGGGGGGGGAGAAGAAAAAAATCCAAATCAAGAGGGAAAAGAGAGAGAGAAATGGGGTGGCCTGAGCGCAGGCCAATGGCCTGAGCGCAGGCCAATGGCCTGAGCGCAGGCCAATGGCCTGAGCGCAGGCCAATGGCCTGAGCGCAGGCCAATGGCCTGAGCGCAGGCCAATGGCCTGAGCGCAGGCCAATGGCCTGAGCGCAGGCCAATGGCCTGAGCGCAGGCCAATGGCCTGAGCGCAGGCCAATGGCCTGAGCGCAGGCCAATGGCCTGAGCGCAGGCCAATGGCCTGAGCGCAGGCCAATGGCCTGAGCGCAGGCCAATGGCCTGAGCGCAGGCCAATGGCCTGAGCGCAGGCCAATGGCCTGAGCGCAGGCCAATGGCCTGAGCGCAGGCCAATGGCCTGAGCGCAGGCCAGGCCTGCTGGTTTTATACCTGCTGCTGGGATTGACAAAGCTGCCTCTGATTGGTTGCAAAGGCTGCTGGGATTGACAAGGCTGCCTCTGGTTGGTTAACAAGGCATTCTTTGATTGACAAGGCATCTGTCCCTCCCCTTCACCTCATAGCTCACCAATTAACCCATTAACTAACGTCTAGCCGAACCAATCAACCCACTTGAAGGATTACTGTTCATCTTTTTTTCTTAGGGTGTCCCTATGTTCATTGGAGAAATGTTGGGGGGTATGGAGTTCTCCGACTCCCGAGCCGTCTGAAGGCAATCCTGTACAGTGAAGGGTTTTGTTTAAAACGTCTAGTGTTTTATTATGTTTCTATACATGTTGGATGCCGCCCAGCGTGCCTGGGGCAACCCAGTCCGTTGCGTGGGGCATAAAGAATAAAATTATCATTATGGAATGGGGCGACCCGCTGTGTGTGTGTGTTTGTGATTAATGCACTTGGAGGGAAGAGCTGGCTGGAACTCTAAACAGAAGCAGCAGTACACACTGCAACATTTGGTTGCAGGTCCCATTTGGGACATACCACAGATGAAGTCCCTACTTTGAAGCATTTACCATATAGAAATCCTCCTCCTCCTTTTGGACTGACAAGTGTAAAAGCATGAGACAAAAGGAGCTGGAAGGAAAGAGGAAACTTTGCACAATCTGGAAGAGAGTGAAAGAAGAAAAGAGTGGTAAAGGAACTAAACAAACAAAAAAAAAAACACAATAGGTGGGGGGGGGAGAAGAAAAAAATCCAAATCAAGAGGGAAAAGAGAGAGAGAAATTGGGTGGCCTGAGCGCAGGCCAATGGCCTGAGCGCAGGCCAATGGCCTGAGCGCAGGCCAATGGCCTGAGCGCAGGCCAATGGCCTGAGCGCAGGCCAATGGCCTGAGCGCAGGCCAATGGCCTGAGCGCAGGCCAATGGCCTGAGCGCAGGCCAATGGCCTGAGCGCAGGCCAATGGCCTGAGCGCAGGCCAATGGCCTGAGCGCAGGCCAATGGCCTGAGCGCAGGCCAATGGCCTGAGCGCAGGCCAGGCCTGCTGGTTTTATACCTGCTGCTGGGATTGACAAAGCTGCCTCTGATTGGTTGCAAAGGCTGCTGGGATTGACAAGGCTGCCTCTGGTTGGTTAACAAGGCATTCTTTGATTGACAAGGCATCTGTCCCTCCCCTTCACCTCATAGCTCACCAATTAACCCATTAACTAACGTCTAGCCGAACCAATCAACCCACTTGAAGGATTACTGTTCATCTTTTTTTCTTAGGGTGTCCCTATGTTCATTGGAGAAATGTTGGGGGGTATGGAGTTCTCCGACTCCCGAGCCGTCTGAAGGCAATCCTGTACAGTGAAGGGTTTTGTTTAAAACGTCTAGTGTTTTATTATGTTTCTATACATGTTGGATGCCGCCCAGCGTGCCTGGGGCAACCCAGTCCGTTGCGTGGGGCATAAAGAATAAAATTATCATTATGGAATGGGGCGACCCGCTGTGTGTGTGTGTTTGTGATTAATGCACTTGGAGGGAAGAGCTGGCTGGAACTCTAAACAGAAGCAGCAGTACACACTGCAACATTTGGTTGCAGGTCCCATTTGGGACATACCACAGATGAAGTCCCTACTTTGAAGCATTTACCATATAGAAATCCTCCTCCTCCTTTTGGACTGACAAGTGTAAAAGCATGAGACAAAAGGAGCTGGAAGGAAAGAGGAAACTTTGCACAATCTGGAAGAGAGTGAAAGAAGAAAAGAGTGGTAAAGGAACTAAACAAAAAAAAAAAACACAATAGGTGGGGGGGGGGAGAAGAAAAAAATCCAAATCAAGAGGGAAAAGAGAGAGAGAAATTGGGTGGCCTGAGCGCAGGCCAATGGCCTGAGCGCAGGCCACGCCTGCTGGTTTTATACCTGCTGCTGGGATTGACAAAGCTGCCTCTGATTGGTTGCAAAGGCTGCTGGGATTGACAAGGCTGCCTCTGGTTGGTTAACAAGGCATTCTTTGATTGACAAGGCATCTGTCCCTCCCCTTCACCTCATAGCTCACCAATTAACCCATTAACTAACGTCTAGCCGAACCAATCAACCCACTTGAAGGATTACTGTTCATCTTTTTTTCTTAGGGTGTCCCTATGTTCATTGGAGAAATGTTGGGGGGTATGGAGTTCTCCGACTCCCGAGCCGTCTGAAGGCAATCCTGTACAGTGAAGGGTTTTGTTTAAAACGTCTAGTGTTTTATTATGTTTCTATACATGTTGGATGCCGCCCAGCGTGCCTGGGGCAACCCAGTCCGTTGCGTGGGGCATAAAGAATAAAATTATCATTATGGAATGGGGCGACCCGCTGTGTGTGTGTGTTTGTGATTAATGCACTTGGAGGGAAGAGCTGGCTGGAACTCTAAACAGAAGCAGCAGTACACACTGCAACATTTGGTTGCAGGTCCCATTTGGGACATACCACAGATGAAGTCCCTACTTTGAAGCATTTACCATATAGAAATCCTCCTCCTCCTTTTGGACTGACAAGTGTAAAAGCATGAGACAAAAGGAGCTGGAAGGAAAGAGGAAACTTTGCACAATCTGGAAGAGAGTGAAAGAAGAAAAGAGTGGTAAAGGAACTAAACAAACAAAAAAAAAAACACAATAGGTGGGGGGGGGGGAGAAGAAAAAAATCCAAATCAAGAGGGAAAAGAGAGAGAGAAATTGGGTGGCCTGAGCGCAGGCCAATGGCCTGCTGGTTTTATACCTGCTGCTGGGATTGACAAAGCTGCCTCTGATTGGTTGCAAAGGCTGCTGGGATTGACAAGGCTGCCTCTGGTTGGTTAACAAGGCATTCTTTGATTGACAAGGCATCTGTCCCTCCCCTTCACCTCATAGCTCACCAATTAACCCATTAACTAACGTCTAGCCGAACCAATCAACCCACTTGAAGGATTACTGTTCATCTTTTTTTCTTAGGGTGTCCCTATGTTCATTGGAGAAATGTTGGGGGGTATGGAGTTCTCCGACTCCCGAGCCGTCTGAAGGCAATCCTGTACAGTGAAGGGTTTTGTTTAAAACGTCTAGTGTTTTATTATGTTTCTATACATGTTGGATGCCGCCCAGCGTGCCTGGGGCAACCCAGTCCGTTGCGTGGGGCATAAAGAATAAAATTATCATTATGGAATGGGGCGACCCGCTGTGTGTGTGTGTTTGTGATTAATGCACTTGGAGGGAAGAGCTGGCTGGAACTCTAAACAGAAGCAGCAGTACACACTGCAACATTTGGTTGCAGGTCCCATTTGGGACATACCACAGATGAAGTCCCTACTTTGAAGCATTTACCATATAGAAATCCTCCTCCTCCTTTTGGACTGACAAGTGTAAAAGCATGAGACAAAAGGAGCTGGAAGGAAAGAGGAAACTTTGCACAATCTGGAAGAGAGTGAAAGAAGAAAAGAGTGGTAAAGGAACTAAACAAACAAAAAAAAAACACAATAGGTGGGGGGGGGGAGAAGAAAAAAATCCAAATCAAGAGGGAAAAGAGAGAGAGAAATTGGGTGGCCTGAGCGCAGGCCAATGGCCTGCTGGTTTTATACCTGCTGCTGGGATTGACAAAGCTGCCTCTGATTGGTTGCAAAGGCTGCTGGGATTGACAAGGCTGCCTCTGGTTGGTTAACAAGGCATTCTTTGATTGACAAGGCATCTGTCCCTCCCCTTCACCTCATAGCTCACCAATTAACCCATTAACTAACGTCTAGCCGAACCAATCAACCCACTTGAAGGATTACTGTTCATCTTTTTTTCTTAGGGTGTCCCTATGTTCATTGGAGAAATGTTGGGGGGTATGGAGTTCTCCGACTCCCGAGCCGTCTGAAGGCAATCCTGTACAGTGAAGGGTTTTGTTTAAAACGTCTAGTGTTTTATTATGTTTCTATACATGTTGGATGCCGCCCAGCGTGCCTGGGGCAACCCAGTCCGTTGCGTGGGGCATAAAGAATAAAATTATCATTATGGAATGGGGCGACCCGCTGTGTGTGTGTGTTTGTGATTAATGCACTTGGAGGGAAGAGCTGGCTGGAACTCTAAACAGAAGCAGCAGTACACACTGCAACATTTGGTTGCAGGTCCCATTTGGGACATACCACAGATGAAGTCCCTACTTTGAAGCATTTACCATATAGAAATCCTCCTCCTCCTTTTGGACTGACAAGTGTAAAAGCATGAGACAAAAGGAGCTGGAAGGAAAGAGGAAACTTTGCACAATCTGGAAGAGAGTGAAAGAAGAAAAGAGTGGTAAAGGAACTAAACAAACAAAAAAAAAACACAATAGGTGGGGGGGGGGAGAAGAAAAAAATCCAAATCAAGAGGGAAAAGAGAGAGAGAAATTGGGTGGCCTGAGCGCAGGCCAATGGCCTGCTGGTTTTATACCTGCTGCTGGGATTGACAAAGCTGCCTCTGATTGGTTGCAAAGGCTGCTGGGATTGACAAGGCTGCCTCTGGTTGGTTAACAAGGCATTCTTTGATTGACAAGGCATCTGTCCCTCCCCTTCACCTCATAGCTCACCAATTAACCCATTAACTAACGTCTAGCCGAACCAATCAACCCACTTGAAGGATTACTGTTCATCTTTTTTTCTTAGGGTGTCCCTATGTTCATTGGAGAAATGTTGGGGGGTATGGAGTTCTCCGACTCCCGAGCCGTCTGAAGGCAATCCTGTACAGTGAAGGGTTTTGTTTAAAACGTCTAGTGTTTTATTATGTTTCTATACATGTTGGATGCCGCCCAGCGTGCCTGGGGCAACCCAGTCCGTTGCGTGGGGCATAAAGAATAAAATTATCATTATGGAATGGGGCGACCCGCTGTGTGTGTGTGTTTGTGATTAATGCACTTGGAGGGAAGAGCTGGCTGGAACTCTAAACAGAAGCAGCAGTACACACTGCAACATTTGGTTGCAGGTCCCATTTGGGACATACCACAGATGAAGTCCCTACTTTGAAGCATTTACCATATAGAAATCCTCCTCCTCCTTTTGGACTGACAAGTGTAAAAGCATGAGACAAAAGGAGCTGGAAGGAAAGAGGAAACTTTGCACAATCTGGAAGAGAGTGAAAGAAGAAAAGAGTGGTAAAGGAACTAAACAAACAAAAAAAAAACACAATAGGTGGGGGGGGGGAGAAGAAAAAAATCCAAATCAAGAGGGAAAAGAGAGAGAGAAATTGGGTGGCCTGAGCGCAGGCCAATGGCCTGCTGGTTTTATACCTGCTGCTGGGATTGACAAAGCTGCCTCTGATTGGTTGCAAAGGCTGCTGGGATTGACAAGGCTGCCTCTGGTTGGTTAACAAGGCATTCTTTGATTGACAAGGCATCTGTCCCTCCCCTTCACCTCATAGCTCACCAATTAACCCATTAACTAACGTCTAGCCGAACCAATCAACCCACTTGAAGGATTACTGTTCATCTTTTTTTCTTAGGGTGTCCCTATGTTCATTGGAGAAATGTTGGGGGGTATGGAGTTCTCCGACTCCCGAGCCGTCTGAAGGCAATCCTGTACAGTGAAGGGTTTTGTTTAAAACGTCTAGTGTTTTATTATGTTTCTATACATGTTGGATGCCGCCCAGCGTGCCTGGGGCAACCCAGTCCGTTGCGTGGGGCATAAAGAATAAAATTATCATTATGGAATGGGGCGACCCGCTGTGTGTGTGTGTTTGTGATTAATGCACTTGGAGGGAAGAGCTGGCTGGAACTCTAAACAGAAGCAGCAGTACACACTGCAACATTTGGTTGCAGGTCCCATTTGGGACATACCACAGATGAAGTCCCTACTTTGAAGCATTTACCATATAGAAATCCTCCTCCTCCTTTTGGACTGACAAGTGTAAAAGCATGAGACAAAAGGAGCTGGAAGGAAAGAGGAAACTTTGCACAATCTGGAAGAGAGTGAAAGAAGAAAAGAGTGGTAAAGGAACTAAACAAACAAAAAAAAAACACAATAGGTGGGGGGGGGGAGAAGAAAAAAATCCAAATCAAGAGGGAAAAGAGAGAGAGAAATTGGGTGGCCTGAGCGCAGGCCAATGGCCTGCTGGTTTTATACCTGCTGCTGGGATTGACAAAGCTGCCTCTGATTGGTTGCAAAGGCTGCTGGGATTGACAAGGCTGCCTCTGGTTGGTTAACAAGGCATTCTTTGATTGACAAGGCATCTGTCCCTCCCCTTCACCTCATAGCTCACCAATTAACCCATTAACTAACGTCTAGCCGAACCAATCAACCCACTTGAAGGATTACTGTTCATCTTTTTTTCTTAGGGTGTCCCTATGTTCATTGGAGAAATGTTGGGGGGTATGGAGTTCTCCGACTCCCGAGCCGTCTGAAGGCAATCCTGTACAGTGAAGGGTTTTGTTTAAAACGTCTAGTGTTTTATTATGTTTCTATACATGTTGGATGCCGCCCAGCGTGCCTGGGGCAACCCAGTCCGTTGCGTGGGGCATAAAAAATAAAATTATCATTATGGAATGGGGCGACCCGCTGTGTGTGTGTGTTTGTGATTAATGCACTTGGAGGGAAGAGCTGGCTGGAACTCTAAACAGAAGCAGCAGTACACACTGCAACATTTGGTTGCAGGTCCCATTTGGGACATACCACAGATGAAGTCCCTACTTTGAAGCATTTACCATATAGAAATCCTCCTCCTCCTTTTGGACTGACAAGTGTAAAAGCATGAGACAAAAGGAGCTGGAAGGAAAGAGGAAACTTTGCACAATCTGGAAGAGAGTGAAAGAAGAAAAGAGTGGTAAAGGAACTAAACAAACAAAAAAAAAAACACAATAGGTGGGGGGGGGGAGAAGAAAAAAATCCAAATCAAGAGGGAAAAGAGAGAGAGAAATTGGGTGGCCTGAGCGCAGGCCAATGGCCTGAGCGCAGGCCAATGGCCTGAGCGCAGGCCAATGGCCTGAGCGCAGGCCAATGGCCTGAGCGCAGGCCAATGGCCTGAGCGCAGGCCAATGGCCTGAGCGCAGGCCAATGGCCTGAGCGCAGGCCAATGGCCTGAGCGCAGGCCAATGGCCTGAGCGCAGGCCAATGGCCTGAGCGCAGGCCAATGGCCTGAGCGCAGGCCAATGGCCTGAGCGCAGGCCAATGGCCTGAGCGCAGGCCAATGGCCTGAGCGCAGGCCAATGGCCTGAGCGCAGGCCAATGGCCTGAGCGCAGGCCAGGCCTGCTGGTTTTATACCTGCTGCTGGGATTGACAAAGCTGCCTCTGATTGGTTGCAAAGGCTGCTGGGATTGACAAGGCTGCCTCTGGTTGGTTAACAAGGCATTCTTTGATTGACAAGGCATCTGTCCCTCCCCTTCACCTCATAGCTCACCAATTAACCCATTAACTAACGTCTAGCCGAACCAATCAACCCACTTGAAGGATTACTGTTCATCTTTTTTTCTTAGGGTGTCCCTATGTTCATTGGAGAAATGTTGGGGGGTATGGAGTTCTCCGACTCCCGAGCCGTCTGAAGGCAATCCTGTACAGTGAAGGGTTTTGTTTAAAACGTCTAGTGTTTTATTATGTTTCTATACATGTTGGATGCCGCCCAGCGTGCCTGGGGCAACCCAGTCCGTTGCGTGGGGCATAAAGAATAAAATTATCATTATGGAATGGGGCGACCCGCTGTGTGTGTGTGTTTGTGATTAATGCACTTGGAGGGAAGAGCTGGCTGGAACTCTAAACAGAAGCAGCAGTACACACTGCAGCATTTGGTTGCAGGTCCCATTTGGGACATACCACAGATGAAGTCCCTACTTTGAAGCATTTACCATATAGAAATCCTCCTCCTCCTTTTGGACTGACAAGTGTAAAAGCATGAGACAAAAGGAGCTGGAAGGAAAGAGGAAACTTTGCACAATCTGGAAGAGAGTGAAAGAAGAAAAGAGTGGTAAAGGAACTAAACAAACAAAAAAAAAACACAATAGGTGGGGGGGGAGAAGAAAAAAATCCAAATCAAGAGGGAAAAGAGAGAGAGAAATTGGGTGGCCTGAGCGCAGGCCAATGGCCTGAGCGCAGGCCAATGGCCTGAGCGCAGGCCAATGGCCTGAGCGCAGGCCACCCAATTTCTCTCTCTCTTTTCCCTCTTGATTTGGATTTTTTTCTTCTCCCCCCCCACCTATTGTGTTTTTTTTTTGTTTGTTTAGTTCCTTTACCACTCTTTTCTTCTTTCACTCTCTTCCAGATTGTGCAAAGTTTCCTCTTTCCTTCCAGCTCCTTTTGTCTCATGCTTTTACACTTGTCAGTCCAAAAGGAGGAGGAGGATTTCTATATGGTAAATGCTTCAAAGTAGGGACTTCATCTGTGGTATGTCCCAAATGGGACCTGCAACCAAATGCTGCAGTGTGTACTGCTGCTTCTGTTTAGAGTTCCAGCCAGCTCTTCCCTCCAAGTGCATTAAAATGGCCTGAGCGCAGGCCAATGGCCTGAGCGCAGGCCAATGGCCTGAGCGCAGGCCAATGGCCTGAGCGCAGGCCAATGGCCTGAGCGCAGGCCAATGGCCTGAGCGCAGGCCAATGGCCTGAGCGCAGGCCAATGGCCTGAGCGCAGGCCAATGGCCTGAGCGCAGGCCAATGGCCTGAGCGCAGGCCAATGGCCTGAGCGCAGGCCAATGGCCTGAGCGCAGGCCAATGGCCTGAGCGCAGGCCAATGGCCTGAGCGCAGGCCAATGGCCTGAGCGCAGGCCAATGGCCTGAGCGCAGGCCAATGGCCTGAGCGCAGGCCAATGGCCTGAGCGCAGGCCAGGCCTGCTGGTTTTATACCTGCTGCTGGGATTGACAAAGCTGCCTCTGATTGGTTGCAAAGGCTGCTGGGATTGACAAGGCTGCCTCTGGTTGGTTAACAAGGCATTCTTTGATTGACAAGGCATCTGTCCCTCCCCTTCACCTCATAGCTCACCAATTAACCCATTAACTAACGTCTAGCCGAACCAATCAACCCACTTGAAGGATTACTGTTCATCTTTTTTTCTTAGGGTGTCCCTATGTTCATTGGAGAAATGTTGGGGGGTATGGAGTTCTCCGACTCCCGAGCCGTCTGAAGGCAATCCTGTACAGTGAAGGGTTTTGTTTAAAACGTCTAGTGTTTTATTATGTTTCTATACATGTTGGATGCCGCCCAGCGTGCCTGGGGCAACCCAGTCCGTTGCGTGGGGCATAAAGAATAAAATTATCATTATGGAATGGGGCGACCCGCTGTGTGTGTGTGTTTGTGATTAATGCACTTGGAGGGAAGAGCTGGCTGGAACTCTAAACAGAAGCAGCAGTACACACTGCAGCATTTGGTTGCAGGTCCCATTTGGGACATACCACAGATGAAGTCCCTACTTTGAAGCATTTACCATATAGAAATCCTCCTCCTCCTTTTGGACTGACAAGTGTAAAAGCATGAGACAAAAGGAGCTGGAAGGAAAGAGGAAACTTTGCACAATCTGGAAGAGAGTGAAAGAAGAAAAGAGTGGTAAAGGAACTAAACAAACAAAAAAAAAACACAATAGGTGGGGGGGGAGAAGAAAAAAATCCAAATCAAGAGGGAAAAGAGAGAGAGAAATTGGGTGGCCTGAGCGCAGGCCAATGGCCTGAGCGCAGGCCAATGGCCTGAGCGCAGGCCAATGGCCTGAGCGCAGGCCACCCAATTTCTCTCTCTCTTTTCCCTCTTGATTTGGATTTTTTTCTTCTCCCCCCCCACCTATTGTGTTTTTTTTTTGTTTGTTTAGTTCCTTTACCACTCTTTTCTTCTTTCACTCTCTTCCAGATTGTGCAAAGTTTCCTCTTTCCTTCCAGCTCCTTTTGTCTCATGCTTTTACACTTGTCAGTCCAAAAGGAGGAGGAGGATTTCTATATGGTAAATGCTTCAAAGTAGGGACTTCATCTGTGGTATGTCCCAAATGGGACCTGCAACCAAATGCTGCAGTGTGTACTGCTGCTTCTGTTTAGAGTTCCAGCCAGCTCTTCCCTCCAAGTGCATTAAAATGGCCTGAGCGCAGGCCAATGGCCTGAGCGCAGGCCAATGGCCTGAGCGCAGGCCAATGGCCTGAGCGCAGGCCAATGGCCTGAGCGCAGGCCAATGGCCTGAGCGCAGGCCAATGGCCTGAGCGCAGGCCAATGGCCTGAGCGCAGGCCAATGGCCTGAGCGCAGGCCAATGGCCTGAGCGCAGGCCAATGGCCTGAGCGCAGGCCAATGGCCTGAGCGCAGGCCAATGGCCTGAGCGCAGGCCAATGGCCTGAGCGCAGGCCAGGCCTGCTGGTTTTATACCTGCTGCTGGGATTGACAAAGCTGCCTCTGATTGGTTGCAAAGGCTGCTGGGATTGACAAGGCTGCCTCTGGTTGGTTAACAAGGCATTCTTTGATTGACAAGGCATCTGTCCCTCCCCTTCACCTCATAGCTCACCAATTAACCCATTAACTAACGTCTAGCCGAACCAATCAACCCACTTGAAGGATTACTGTTCATCTTTTTTTCTTAGGGTGTCCCTATGTTCATTGGAGAAATGTTGGGGGGTATGGAGTTCTCCGACTCCCGAGCCGTCTGAAGGCAATCCTGTACAGTGAAGGGTTTTGTTTAAAACGTCTAGTGTTTTATTATGTTTCTATACATGTTGGATGCCGCCCAGCGTGCCTGGGGCAACCCAGTCCGTTGCGTGGGGCATAAAGAATAAAATTATCATTATGGAATGGGGCGACCCGCTGTGTGTGTGTGTTTGTGATTAATGCACTTGGAGGGAAGAGCTGGCTGGAACTCTAAACAGAAGCAGCAGTACACACTGCAGCATTTGGTTGCAGGTCCCATTTGGGACATACCACAGATGAAGTCCCTACTTTGAAGCATTTACCATATAGAAATCCTCCTCCTCCTTTTGGACTGACAAGTGTAAAAGCATGAGACAAAAGGAGCTGGAAGGAAAGAGGAAACTTTGCACAATCTGGAAGAGAGTGAAAGAAGAAAAGAGTGGTAAAGGAACTAAACAAACAAAAAAAAAAACACAATAGGTGGGGGGGGAGAAGAAAAAAATCCAAATCAAGAGGGAAAAGAGAGAGAGAAATTGGGTGGCCTGAGCGCAGGCCAATGGCCTGAGCGCAGGCCAATGGCCTGAGCGCAGGCCAATGGCCTGAGCGCAGGCCAATGGCCTGAGCGCAGGCCAATGGCCTGAGCGCAGGCCAATGGCCTGAGCGCAGGCCAATGGCCTGAGCGCAGGCCAATGGCCTGAGCGCAGGCCAATGGCCTGAGCGCAGGCCAATGGCCTGAGCGCAGGCCAATGGCCTGAGCGCAGGCCAATGGCCTGAGCGCAGGCCAATGGCCTGAGCGCAGGCCAATGGCCTGAGCGCAGGCCAATGGCCTGAGCGCAGGCCAGGCCTGCTGGTTTTATACCTGCTGCTGGGATTGACAAAGCTGCCTCTGATTGGTTGCAAAGGCTGCTGGGATTGACAAGGCTGCCTCTGGTTGGTTAACAAGGCATTCTTTGATTGACAAGGCATCTGTCCCTCCCCTTCACCTCATAGCTCACCAATTAACCCATTAACTAACGTCTAGCCGAACCAATCAACCCACTTGAAGGATTACTGTTCATCTTTTTTTCTTAGGGTGTCCCTATGTTCATTGGAGAAATGTTGGGGGGTATGGAGTTCTCCGACTCCCGAGCCGTCTGAAGGCAATCCTGTACAGTGAAGGGTTTTGTTTAAAACGTCTAGTGTTTTATTATGTTTCTATACATGTTGGATGCCGCCCAGCGTGCCTGGGGCAACCCAGTCCGTTGCGTGGGGCATAAAGAATAAAATTATCATTATGGAATGGGGCGACCCGCTGTGTGTGTGTGTTTGTGATTAATGCACTTGGAGGGAAGAGCTGGCTGGAACTCTAAACAGAAGCAGCAGTACACACTGCAACATTTGGTTGCAGGTCCCATTTGGGACATACCACAGATGAAGTCCCTACTTTGAAGCATTTACCATATAGAAATCCTCCTCCTCCTTTTGGACTGACAAGTGTAAAAGCATGAGACAAAAGGAGCTGGAAGGAAATAGGAAACTTTGCACAATCTGGAAGAG
Source organism: Podarcis vaucheri (assembly GCF_965113315.1). Lineage (NCBI taxonomy): Eukaryota > Metazoa > Chordata > Lepidosauria > Squamata > Lacertidae > Podarcis > Podarcis vaucheri. The sequence continues at coordinate 28,632,945 of NC_138754.1, read as the reverse complement.
AGTGAAAGAAGAAAAGAGTGGTAAAGGAACTAAACAAACAAAAAAAAAACACAATAGGTGGGGGGGGGAGAAGAAAAAAATCCAAATCAAGAGGGAAAAGAGAGAGAGAAATTGGGTGGCCTGAGCGCAGGCCAATGGCCTGAGCGCAGGCCAATGGCCTGAGCGCAGGCCAATGGCCTGAGCGCAGGCCAATGGCCTGAGCGCAGGCCAATGGCCTGAGCGCAGGCCAATGGCCTGAGCGCAGGCCAATGGCCTGAGCGCAGGCCAATGGCCTGAGCGCAGGCCAATGGCCTGAGCGCAGGCCAATGGCCTGAGCGCAGGCCAATGGCCTGAGCGCAGGCCAATGGCCTGAGCGCAGGCCAATGGCCTGAGCGCAGGCCAGGCCTGCTGGTTTTATACCTGCTGCTGGGATTGACAAAGCTGCCTCTGATTGGTTGCAAAGGCTGCTGGGATTGACAAGGCTGCCTCTGGTTGGTTAACAAGGCATTCTTTGATTGACAAGGCATCTGTCCCTCCCCTTCACCTCATAGCTCACCAATTAACCCATTAACTAACGTCTAGCCGAACCAATCAACCCACTTGAAGGATTACTGTTCATCTTTTTTTCTTAGGGTGTCCCTATGTTCATTGGAGAAATGTTGGGGGGTATGGAGTTCTCCGACTCCCGAGCCGTCTGAAGGCAATCCTGTACAGTGAAGGGTTTTGTTTAAAACGTCTAGTGTTTTATTATGTTTCTATACATGTTGGATGCCGCCCAGCGTGCCTGGGGCAACCCAGTCCGTTGCGTGGGGCATAAAGAATAAAATTATCATTATGGAATGGGGCGACCCGCTGTGTGTGTGTGTTTGTGATTAATGCACTTGGAGGGAAGAGCTGGCTGGAACTCTAAACAGAAGCAGCAGTACACACTGCAACATTTGGTTGCAGGACCCATTTGGTACATACCACAGATGAAGTCCCTACTTTGAAGCATTTACCATATAGAAATCCTCCTCCTCCTTTTGGACTGACAAGTGTAAAAGCATGAGACAAAAGGAGCTGGAAGGAAAGAGGAAACTTTGCACAATCTGGAAGAGAGTGAAAGAAGAAAAGAGTGGTAAAGGAACTAAACAAAACAAAAAAAAACACAATAGGTGGGGGGGGGAGAAGAAAAAAATCCAAATCAAGAGGGAAAAGAGAGAGAGAAATTGGGTGGCCTGAGCGCAGGCCAATGGCCTGCTGGTTTTATACCTGCTGCTGGGATTGACAAAGCTGCCTCTGATTGGTTGCAAAGGCTGCTGGGATTGACAAGGCTGCCTCTGGTTGGTTAACAAGGCATTCTTTGATTGACAAGGCATCTGTCCCTCCCCTTCACCTCATAGCTCACCAATTAACCCATTAACTAACGTCTAGCCGAACCAATCAACCCACTTGAAGGATTACTGTTCATCTTTTTTTCTTAGGGTGTCCCTATGTTCATTGGAGAAATGTTGGGGGGTATGGAGTTCTCCGACTCCCGAGCCGTCTGAAGGCAATCCTGTACAGTGAAGGGTTTTGTTTAAAACGTCTAGTGTTTTATTATGTTTCTATACATGTTGGATGCCGCCCAGCGTGCCTGGGGCAACCCAGTCCGTTGCGTGGGGCATAAAGAATAAAATTATCATTATGGAATGGGGCGACCCGCTGTGTGTGTGTGTTTGTGATTAATGCACTTGGAGGGAAGAGCTGGCTGGAACTCTAAACAGAAGCAGCAGTACACACTGCAACATTTGGTTGCAGGACCCATTTGGTACATACCACAGATGAAGTCCCTACTTTGAAGCATTTACCATATAGAAATCCTCCTCCTCCTTTTGGACTGACAAGTGTAAAAGCATGAGACAAAAGGAGCTGGAAGGAAAGAGGAAACTTTGCACAATCTGGAAGAGAGTGAAAGAAGAAAAGAGTGGTAAAGGAACTAAACAAAACAAAAAAAAACACAATAGGTGGGGGGGGGAGAAGAAAAAAATCCAAATCAAGAGGGAAAAGAGAGAGAGAAATTGGGTGGCCTGAGCGCAGGCCAATGGCCTGCTGGTTTTATACCTGCTGCTGGGATTGACAAAGCTGCCTCTGATTGGTTGCAAAGGCTGCTGGGATTGACAAGGCTGCCTCTGGTTGGTTAACAAGGCATTCTTTGATTGACAAGGCATCTGTCCCTCCCCTTCACCTCATAGCTCACCAATTAACCCATTAACTAACGTCTAGCCGAACCAATCAACCCACTTGAAGGATTACTGTTCATCTTTTTTTCTTAGGGTGTCCCTATGTTCATTGGAGAAATGTTGGGGGGTATGGAGTTCTCCGACTCCCGAGCCGTCTGAAGGCAATCCTGTACAGTGAAGGGTTTTGTTTAAAACGTCTAGTGTTTTATTATGTTTCTATACATGTTGGATGCCGCCCAGCGTGCCTGGGGCAACCCAGTCCGTTGCGTGGGGCATAAAGAATAAAATTATCATTATGGAATGGGGCGACCCGCTGTGTGTGTGTGTTTGTGATTAATGCACTTGGAGGGAAGAGCTGGCTGGAACTCTAAACAGAAGCAGCAGTACACACTGCAGCATTTGGTTGCAGGTCCCATTTGGGACATACCACAGATGAAGTCCCTACTTTGAAGCATTTACCATATAGAAATCCTCCTCCTCCTTTTGGACTGACAAGTGTAAAAGCATGAGACAAAAGGAGCTGGAAGGAAAGAGGAAACTTTGCACAATCTGGAAGAGAGTGAAAGAAGAAAAGAGTGGTAAAGGAACTAAACAAACAAAAAAAAAACACAATAGGTGGGGGGGGGAGAAGAAAAAAATCCAAATCAAGAGGGAAAAGAGAGAGAGAAATTGGGTGGCCTGAGCGCAGGCCAATGGCTGCAAAGGCTGCTGGGATTGACAAGGCTGCCTCTGGTTGGTTAACAAGGCATTCTTTGATTGACAAGGCATCTGTCCCTCCCCTTCACCTCATAGCTCACCAATTAACCCATTAACTAACGTCTAGCCGAACCAATCAACCCACTTGAAGGATTACTGTTCATCTTTTTTTCTTAGGGTGTCCCTATGTTCATTGGAGAAATGTTGGGGGGTATGGAGTTCTCCGACTCCCGAGCCGTCTGAAGGCAATCCTGTACAGTGAAGGGTTTTGTTTAAAACGTCTAGTGTTTTATTATGTTTCTATACATGTTGGATGCCGCCCAGCGTGCCTGGGGCAACCCAGTCCGTTGCGTGGGGCATAAAGAATAAAATTATCATTATGGAATGGGGCGACCCGCTGTGTGTGTGTGTTTGTGATTAATGCACTTGGAGGGAAGAGCTGGCTGGAACTCTAAACAGAAGCAGCAGTACACACTGCAACATTTGGTTGCAGGTCCCATTTGGGACATACCACAGATGAAGTCCCTACTTTGAAGGATTTACCATATAGAAATCCTCCTCCTCCTTTTGGACTGACAAGTGTAAAAGCATGAGACAAAAGGAGCTGGAAGGAAAGAGGAAACTTTGCACAATCTGGAAGAGAGTGAAAGAAGAAAAGAGTGGTAAAGGAACTAAACAAACAAAAAAAAAACACAATAGGTGGGGGGGGGAGAAGAAAAAAATCCAAATCAAGAGGGAAAAGAGAGAGAGAAATTGGGTGGCCTGAGCGCAGGCCAATGGCCTGAGCGCAGGCCAATGGCCTGAGCGCAGGCCAATGGCCTGAGCGCAGGCCAATGGCCTGAGCGCAGGCCAATGGCCTGAGCGCAGGCCAATGGCCTGAGCGCAGGCCAATGGCCTGAGCGCAGGCCAATGGCCTGAGCGCAGGCCAATGGCCTGAGCGCAGGCCAATGGCCTGAGCGCAGGCCAATGGCCTGAGCGCAGGCCAATGGCCTGAGCGCAGGCCAATGGCCTGAGCGCAGGCCAATGGCCTGAGCGCAGGCCAATGGCCTGAGCGCAGGCCAATGGCCTGAGCGCAGGCCAGGCCTGCTGGTTTTATACCTGCTGCTGGGATTGACAAAGCTGCCTCTGATTGGTTGCAAAGGCTGCTGGGATTGACAAGGCTGCCTCTGGTTGGTTAACAAGGCATTCTTTGATTGACAAGGCATCTGTCCCTCCCCTTCACCTCATAGCTCACCAATTAACCCATTAACTAACGTCTAGCCGAACCAATCAACCCACTTGAAGGATTACTGTTCATCTTTTTTTCTTAGGGTGTCCCTATGTTCATTGGAGAAATGTTGGGGGGTATGGAGTTCTCCGACTCCCGAGCCGTCTGAAGGCAATCCTGTACAGTGAAGGGTTTTGTTTAAAACGTCTAGTGTTTTATTATGTTTCTATACATGTTGGATGCCGCCCAGCGTGCCTGGGGCAACCCAGTCCGTTGCGTGGGGCATAAAGAATAAAATTATCATTATGGAATGGGGCGACCCGCTGTGTGTGTGTGTTTGTGATTAATGCACTTGGAGGGAAGAGCTGGCTGGAACTCTAAACAGAAGCAGCAGTACACACTGCAACATTTGGTTGCAGGACCCATTTGGTACATACCACAGATGAAGTCCCTACTTTGAAGCATTTACCATATAGAAATCCTCCTCCTCCTTTTGGACTGACAAGTGTAAAAGCATGAGACAAAAGGAGCTGGAAGGAAAGAGGAAACTTTGCACAATCTGGAAGAGAGTGAAAGAAGAAAAGAGTGGTAAAGGAACTAAACAAAACAAAAAAAAACACAATAGGTGGGGGGGGGAGAAGAAAAAAATCCAAATCAAGAGGGAAAAGAGAGAGAGAAATTGGGTGGCCTGAGCGCAGGCCAATGGCCTGCTGGTTTTATACCTGCTGCTGGGATTGACAAAGCTGCCTCTGATTGGTTGCAAAGGCTGCTGGGATTGACAAGGCTGCCTCTGGTTGGTTAACAAGGCATTCTTTGATTGACAAGGCATCTGTCCCTCCCCTTCACCTCATAGCTCACCAATTAACCCATTAACTAACGTCTAGCCGAACCAATCAACCCACTTGAAGGATTACTGTTCATCTTTTTTTCTTAGGGTGTCCCTATGTTCATTGGAGAAATGTTGGGGGGTATGGAGTTCTCCGACTCCCGAGCCGTCTGAAGGCAATCCTGTACAGTGAAGGGTTTTGTTTAAAACGTCTAGTGTTTTATTATGTTTCTATACATGTTGGATGCCGCCCAGCGTGCCTGGGGCAACCCAGTCCGTTGCGTGGGGCATAAAGAATAAAATTATCATTATGGAATGGGGCGACCCGCTGTGTGTGTGTGTTTGTGATTAATGCACTTGGAGGGAAGAGCTGGCTGGAACTCTAAACAGAAGCAGCAGTACACACTGCAACATTTGGTTGCAGGTCCCATTTGGGACATACCACAGATGAAGTCCCTACTTTGAAGCATTTACCATATAGAAATCCTCCTCCTCCTTTTGGACTGACAAGTGTAAAAGCATGAGACAAAAGGAGCTGGAAGGAAAGAGGAAACTTTGCACAATCTGGAAGAGAGTGAAAGAAGAAAAGAGTGGTAAAGGAACTAAACAAAAAAAAAACACAATAGGTGGGGGGGGAGAAGAAAAAAATCCAAATCAAGAGGGAAAAGAGAGAGAGAAATTGGGTGGCCTGAGCGCAGGCCAATGGCCTGAGCGCAGGCCAATGGCCTGAGCGCAGGCCAATGGCCTGAGCGCAGGCCAATGGCCTGAGCGCAGGCCAATGGCCTGAGCGCAGGCCAATGGCCTGAGCGCAGGCCAATGGCCTGAGCGCAGGCCAATGGCCTGAGCGCAGGCCAATGGCCTGAGCGCAGGCCAATGGCCTGAGCGCAGGCCAATGGCCTGAGCGCAGGCCAATGGCCTGAGCGCAGGCCAATGGCCTGAGCGCAGGCCAATGGCCTGAGCGCAGGCCAATGGCCTGAGCGCAGGCCAGGCCTGCTGGTTTTATACCTGCTGCTGGGATTGACAAAGCTGCCTCTGATTGGTTGCAAAGGCTGCTGGGATTGACAAGGCTGCCTCTGGTTGGTTAACAAGGCATTCTTTGATTGACAAGGCATCTGTCCCTCCCCTTCACCTCATAGCTCACCAATTAACCCATTAACTAACGTCTAGCCGAACCAATCAACCCACTTGAAGGATTACTGTTCATCTTTTTTTCTTAGGGTGTCCCTATGTTCATTGGAGAAATGTTGGGGGGTATGGAGTTCTCCGACTCCCGAGCCGTCTGAAGGCAATCCTGTACAGTGAAGGGTTTTGTTTAAAACGTCTAGTGTTTTATTATGTTTCTATACATGTTGGATGCCGCCCAGCGTGCCTGGGGCAACCCAGTCCGTTGCGTGGGGCATAAAGAATAAAATTATCATTATGGAATGGGGCGACCCGCTGTGTGTGTGTGTTTGTGATTAATGCACTTGGAGGGAAGAGCTGGCTGGAACTCTAAACAGAAGCAGCAGTACACACTGCAACATTTGGTTGCAGGTCCCATTTGGGACATACCACAGATGAAGTCCCTACTTTGAAGCATTTACCATATAGAAATCCTCCTCCTCCTTTTGGACTGACAAGTGTAAAAGCATGAGACAAAAGGAGCTGGAAGGAAAGAGGAAACTTTGCACAATCTGGAAGAGAGTGAAAGAAGAAAAGAGTGGTAAAGGAACTAAACAAAAAAAAAAAACACAATAGGTGGGGGGGGGGAGAAGAAAAAAATCCAAATCAAGAGGGAAAAGAGAGAGAGAAATGGGGTGGCCTGAGCGCAGGCCAATGGCCTGAGCGCAGGCCAATGGCCTGAGCGCAGGCCAATGGCCTGAGCGCAGGCCAATGGCCTGAGCGCAGGCCAATGGCCTGAGCGCAGGCCAATGGCCTGAGCGCAGGCCAATGGCCTGAGCGCAGGCCAATGGCCTGAGCGCAGGCCAATGGCCTGAGCGCAGGCCAATGGCCTGAGCGCAGGCCAATGGCCTGAGCGCAGGCCAATGGCCTGAGCGCAGGCCAATGGCCTGAGCGCAGGCCAATGGCCTGAGCGCAGGCCAATGGCCTGAGCGCAGGCCAATGGCCTGAGCGCAGGCCAATGGCCTGAGCGCAGGCCAATGGCCTGAGCGCAGGCCAATGGCCTGAGCGCAGGCCAATGGCCTGAGCGCAGGCCAGGCCTGCTGGTTTTATACCTGCTGCTGGGATTGACAAAGCTGCCTCTGATTGGTTGCAAAGGCTGCTGGGATTGACAAGGCTGCCTCTGGTTGGTTAACAAGGCATTCTTTGATTGACAAGGCATCTGTCCCTCCCCTTCACCTCATAGCTCACCAATTAACCCATTAACTAACGTCTAGCCGAACCAATCAACCCACTTGAAGGATTACTGTTCATCTTTTTTTCTTAGGGTGTCCCTATGTTCATTGGAGAAATGTTGGGGGGTATGGAGTTCTCCGACTCCCGAGCCGTCTGAAGGCAATCCTGTACAGTGAAGGGTTTTGTTTAAAACGTCTAGTGTTTTATTATGTTTCTATACATGTTGGATGCCGCCCAGCGTGCCTGGGGCAACCCAGTCCGTTGCGTGGGGCATAAAGAATAAAATTATCATTATGGAATGGGGCGACCCGCTGTGTGTGTGTGTTTGTGATTAATGCACTTGGAGGGAAGAGCTGGCTGGAACTCTAAACAGAAGCAGCAGTACACACTGCAACATTTGGTTGCAGGTCCCATTTGGGACATACCACAGATGAAGTCCCTACTTTGAAGCATTTACCATATAGAAATCCTCCTCCTCCTTTTGGACTGACAAGTGTAAAAGCATGAGACAAAAGGAGCTGGAAGGAAAGAGGAAACTTTGCACAATCTGGAAGAGAGTGAAAGAAGAAAAGAGTGGTAAAGGAACTAAACAAACAAACAAAAAAACACAATAGGTGGGGGGGGGAGAAGAAAAAAATCCAAATCAAGAGGGAAAAGAGAGAGAGAAATTGGGTGGCCTGAGCGCAGGCCAATGGCCTGAGCGCAGGCCAATGGCCTGAGCGCAGGCCAATGGCCTGAGCGCAGGCCAATGGCCTGAGCGCAGGCCAATGGCCTGAGCGCAGGCCAATGGCCTGAGCGCAGGCCAATGGCCTGAGCGCAGGCCAATGGCCTGAGCGCAGGCCAATGGCCTGAGCGCAGGCCAATGGCCTGAGCGCAGGCCAATGGCCTGAGCGCAGGCCAATGGCCTGAGCGCAGGCCAATGGCCTGAGCGCAGGCCAGGCCTGCTGGTTTTATACCTGCTGCTGGGATTGACAAAGCTGCCTCTGATTGGTTGCAAAGGCTGCTGGGATTGACAAGGCTGCCTCTGGTTGGTTAACAAGGCATTCTTTGATTGACAAGGCATCTGTCCCTCCCCTTCACCTCATAGCTCACCAATTAACCCATTAACTAACGTCTAGCCGAACCAATCAACCCACTTGAAGGATTACTGTTCATCTTTTTTTCTTAGGGTGTCCCTATGTTCATTGGAGAAATGTTGGGGGGTATGGAGTTCTCCGACTCCCGAGCCGTCTGAAGGCAATCCTGTACAGTGAAGGGTTTTGTTTAAAACGTCTAGTGTTTTATTATGTTTCTATACATGTTGGATGCCGCCCAGCGTGCCTGGGGCAACCCAGTCCGTTGCGTGGGGCATAAAGAATAAAATTATCATTATGGAATGGGGCGACCCGCTGTGTGTGTGTGTTTGTGATTAATGCACTTGGAGGGAAGAGCTGGCTGGAACTCTAAACAGAAGCAGCAGTACACACTGCAACATTTGGTTGCAGGTCCCATTTGGGACATACCACAGATGAAGTCCCTACTTTGAAGCATTTACCATATAGAAATCCTCCTCCTCCTTTTGGACTGACAAGTGTAAAAGCATGAGACAAAAGGAGCTGGAAGGAAAGAGGAAACTTTGCACAATCTGGAAGAGAGTGAAAGAAGAAAAGAGTGGTAAAGGAACTAAACAAAAAAAAAAACACAATAGGTGGGGGGGGGGAGAAGAAAAAAATCCAAATCAAGAGGGAAAAGAGAGAGAGAAATGGGGTGGCCTGAGCGCAGGCCAATGGCCTGAGCGCAGGCCAATGGCCTGAGCGCAGGCCAATGGCCTGAGCGCAGGCCAATGGCCTGAGCGCAGGCCAATGGCCTGAGCGCAGGCCAATGGCCTGAGCGCAGGCCAATGGCCTGAGCGCAGGCCAATGGCCTGAGCGCAGGCCAATGGCCTGAGCGCAGGCCAATGGCCTGAGCGCAGGCCAATGGCCTGAGCGCAGGCCAATGGCCTGAGCGCAGGCCAATGGCCTGAGCGCAGGCCAATGGCCTGAGCGCAGGCCAATGGCCTGAGCGCAGGCCAATGGCCTGAGCGCAGGCCAATGGCCTGAGCGCAGGCCAGGCCTGCTGGTTTTATACCTGCTGCTGGGATTGACAAAGCTGCCTCTGATTGGTTGCAAAGGCTGCTGGGATTGACAAGGCTGCCTCTGGTTGGTTAACAAGGCATTCTTTGATTGACAAGGCATCTGTCCCTCCCCTTCACCTCATAGCTCACCAATTAACCCATTAACTAACGTCTAGCCGAACCAATCAACCCACTTGAAGGATTACTGTTCATCTTTTTTTCTTAGGGTGTCCCTATGTTCATTGGAGAAATGTTGGGGGGTATGGAGTTCTCCGACTCCCGAGCCGTCTGAAGGCAATCCTGTACAGTGAAGGGTTTTGTTTAAAACGTCTAGTGTTTTATTATGTTTCTATACATGTTGGATGCCGCCCAGCGTGCCTGGGGCAACCCAGTCCGTTGCGTGGGGCATAAAGAATAAAATTATCATTATGGAATGGGGCGACCCGCTGTGTGTGTGTGTTTGTGATTAATGCACTTGGAGGGAAGAGCTGGCTGGAACTCTAAACAGAAGCAGCAGTACACACTGCAACATTTGGTTGCAGGTCCCATTTGGGACATACCACAGATGAAGTCCCTACTTTGAAGCATTTACCATATAGAAATCCTCCTCCTCCTTTTGGACTGACAAGTGTAAAAGCATGAGACAAAAGGAGCTGGAAGGAAAGAGGAAACTTTGCACAATCTGGAAGAGAGTGAAAGAAGAAAAGAGTGGTAAAGGAACTAAACAAACAAAAAAAAAAACACAATAGGTGGGGGGGGGAGAAGAAAAAAATCCAAATCAAGAGGGAAAAGAGAGAGAGAAATTGGGTGGCCTGAGCGCAGGCCAATGGCCTGAGCGCAGGCCAATGGCCTGAGCGCAGGCCAATGGCCTGAGCGCAGGCCAATGGCCTGAGCGCAGGCCAATGGCCTGAGCGCAGGCCAATGGCCTGAGCGCAGGCCAATGGCCTGAGCGCAGGCCAATGGCCTGAGCGCAGGCCAATGGCCTGAGCGCAGGCCAATGGCCTGAGCGCAGGCCAATGGCCTGAGCGCAGGCCAATGGCCTGAGCGCAGGCCAATGGCCTGAGCGCAGGCCAATGGCCTGAGCGCAGGCCAATGGCCTGAGCGCAGGCCAATGGCCTGAGCGCAGGCCAGGCCTGCTGGTTTTATACCTGCTGCTGGGATTGACAAAGCTGCCTCTGATTGGTTGCAAAGGCTGCTGGGATTGACAAGGCTGCCTCTGGTTGGTTAACAAGGCATTCTTTGATTGACAAGGCATCTGTCCCTCCCCTTCACCTCATAGCTCACCAATTAACCCATTAACTAACGTCTAGCCGAACCAATCAACCCACTTGAAGGATTACTGTTCATCTTTTTTTCTTAGGGTGTCCCTATGTTCATTGGAGAAATGTTGGGGGGTATGGAGTTCTCCGACTCCCGAGCCGTCTGAAGGCAATCCTGTACAGTGAAGGGTTTTGTTTAAAACGTCTAGTGTTTTATTATGTTTCTATACATGTTGGATGCCGCCCAGCGTGCCTGGGGCAACCCAGTCCGTTGCGTGGGGCATAAAGAATAAAATTATCATTATGGAATGGGGCGACCCGCTGTGTGTGTGTGTTTGTGATTAATGCACTTGGAGGGAAGAGCTGGCTGGAACTCTAAACAGAAGCAGCAGTACACACTGCAACATTTGGTTGCAGGTCCCATTTGGGACATACCACAGATGAAGTCCCTACTTTGAAGCATTTACCATATAGAAATCCTCCTCCTCCTTTTGGACTGACAAGTGTAAAAGCATGAGACAAAAGGAGCTGGAAGGAAAGAGGAAACTTTGCACAATCTGGAAGAGAGTGAAAGAAGAAAAGAGTGGTAAAGGAACTAAACAAACAAAAAAAAAACACAATAGGTGGGGGGGGGAGAAGAAAAAAATCCAAATCAAGAGGGAAAAGAGAGAGAGAAATTGGGTGGCCTGAGCGCAGGCCAATGGCCTGAGCGCAGGCCAATGGCCTGAGCGCAGGCCAATGGCCTGAGCGCAGGCCAATGGCCTGAGCGCAGGCCAATGGCCTGAGCGCAGGCCAATGGCCTGAGCGCAGGCCAATGGCCTGAGCGCAGGCCAATGGCCTGAGCGCAGGCCAATGGCCTGAGCGCAGGCCAATGGCCTGAGCGCAGGCCAATGGCCTGAGCGCAGGCCAATGGCCTGAGCGCAGGCCAATGGCCTGAGCGCAGGCCAATGGCCTGAGCGCAGGCCAATGGCCTGAGCGCAGGCCAATGGCCTGAGCGCAGGCCAATGGCCTGAGCGCAGGCCAGGCCTGCTGGTTTTATACCTGCTGCTGGGATTGACAAAGCTGCCTCTGATTGGTTGCAAAGGCTGCTGGGATTGACAAGGCTGCCTCTGGTTGGTTAACAAGGCATTCTTTGATTGACAAGGCATCTGTCCCTCCCCTTCACCTCATAGCTCACCAATTAACCCATTAACTAACGTCTAGCCGAACCAATCAACCCACTTGAAGGATTACTGTTCATCTTTTTTTCTTAGGGTGTCCCTATGTTCATTGGAGAAATGTTGGGGGGTATGGAGTTCTCCGACTCCCGAGCCGTCTGAAGGCAATCCTGTACAGTGAAGGGTTTTGTTTAAAACGTCTAGTGTTTTATTATGTTTCTATACATGTTGGATGCCGCCCAGCGTGCCTGGGGCAACCCAGTCCGTTGCGTGGGGCATAAAGAATAAAATTATCATTATGGAATGGGGCGACCCGCTGTGTGTGTGTGTTTGTGATTAATGCACTTGGAGGGAAGAGCTGGCTGGAACTCTAAACAGAAGCAGCAGTACACACTGCAACATTTGGTTGCAGGTCCCATTTGGGACATACCACAGATGAAGTCCCTACTTTGAAGCATTTACCATATAGAAATCCTCCTCCTCCTTTTGGACTGACAAGTGTAAAAGCATGAGACAAAAGGAGCTGGAAGGAAAGAGGAAACTTTGCACAATCTGGAAGAGAGTGAAAGAAGAAAAGAGTGGTAAAGGAACTAAACAAACAAAAAAAAAACACAATAGGTGGGGGGGGGAGAAGAAAAAAATCCAAATCAAGAGGGAAAAGAGAGAGAGAAATTGGGTGGCCTGAGCGCAGGCCAATGGCCTGAGCGCAGGCCACGCCTGCTGGTTTTATACCTGCTGCTGGGATTGACAAAGCTGCCTCTGATTGGTTGCAAAGGCTGCTGGGATTGACAAGGCTGCCTCTGGTTGGTTAACAAGGCATTCTTTGATTGACAAGGCATCTGTCCCTCCCCTTCACCTCATAGCTCACCAATTAACCCATTAACTAACGTCTAGCCGAACCAATCAACCCACTTGAAGGATTACTGTTCATCTTTTTTTCTTAGGGTGTCCCTATGTTCATTGGAGAAATGTTGGGGGGTATGGAGTTCTCCGACTCCCGAGCCGTCTGAAGGCAATCCTGTACAGTGAAGGGTTTTGTTTAAAACGTCTAGTGTTTTATTATGTTTCTATACATGTTGGATGCCGCCCAGCGTGCCTGGGGCAACCCAGTCCGTTGCGTGGGGCATAAAGAATAAAATTATCATTATGGAATGGGGCGACCCGCTGTGTGTGTGTGTTTGTGATTAATGCACTTGGAGGGAAGAGCTGGCTGGAACTCTAAACAGAAGCAGCAGTACACACTGCAACATTTGGTTGCAGGTCCCATTTGGGACATACCACAGATGAAGTCCCTACTTTGAAGCATTTACCATATAGAAATCCTCCTCCTCCTTTTGGACTGACAAGTGTAAAAGCATGAGACAAAAGGAGCTGGAAGGAAAGAGGAAACTTTGCACAATCTGGAAGAGAGTGAAAGAAGAAAAGAGTGGTAAAGGAACTAAACAAACAAAAAAAAAACACAATAGGTGGGGGGGGGGAGAAGAAAAAAATCCAAATCAAGAGGGAAAAGAGAGAGAGAAATTGGGTGGCCTGAGCGCAGGCCAATGGCCTGAGCGCAGGCCAATGGCCTGAGCGCAGGCCAATGGCCTGAGCGCAGGCCAATGGCCTGAGCGCAGGCCAATGGCCTGAGCGCAGGCCAATGGCCTGAGCGCAGGCCAATGGCCTGAGCGCAGGCCAATGGCCTGAGCGCAGGCCAATGGCCTGAGCGCAGGCCAATGGCCTGAGCGCAGGCCAATGGCCTGAGCGCAGGCCAGGCCTGCTGGTTTTATACCTGCTGCTGGGATTGACAAAGCTGCCTCTGATTGGTTGCAAAGGCTGCTGGGATTGACAAGGCTGCCTCTGGTTGGTTAACAAGGCATTCTTTGATTGACAAGGCATCTGTCCCTCCCCTTCACCTCATAGCTCACCAATTAACCCATTAACTAACGTCTAGCCGAACCAATCAACCCACTTGAAGGATTACTGTTCATCTTTTTTTCTTAGGGTGTCCCTATGTTCATTGGAGAAATGTTGGGGGGTATGGAGTTCTCCGACTCCCGAGCCGTCTGAAGGCAATCCTGTACAGTGAAGGGTTTTGTTTAAAACGTCTAGTGTTTTATTATGTTTCTATACATGTTGGATGCCGCCCAGCGTGCCTGGGGCAACCCAGTCCGTTGCGTGGGGCATAAAGAATAAAATTATCATTATGGAATGGGGCGACCCGCTGTGTGTGTGTGTTTGTGATTAATGCACTTGGAGGGAAGAGCTGGCTGGAACTCTAAACAGAAGCAGCAGTACACACTGCAACATTTGGTTGCAGGTCCCATTTGGGACATACCACAGATGAAGTCCCTACTTTGAAGCATTTACCATATAGAAATCCTCCTCCTCCTTTTGGACTGACAAGTGTAAAAGCATGAGACAAAAGGAGCTGGAAGGAAAGAGGAAACTTTGCACAATCTGGAAGAGAGTGAAAGAAGAAAAGAGTGGTAAAGGAACTAAACAAACAAAAAAAAAACACAATAGGTGGGGGGGGGAGAAGAAAAAAATCCAAATCAAGAGGGAAAAGAGAGAGAGAAATTGGGTGGCCTGAGCGCAGGCCAATGGCCTGAGCGCAGGCCACGCCTGCTGGTTTTATACCTGCTGCTGGGATTGACAAAGCTGCCTCTGATTGGTTGCAAAGGCTGCTGGGATTGACAAGGCTGCCTCTGGTTGGTTAACAAGGCATTCTTTGATTGACAAGGCATCTGTCCCTCCCCTTCACCTCATAGCTCACCAATTAACCCATTAACTAACGTCTAGCCGAACCAATCAACCCACTTGAAGGATTACTGTTCATCTTTTTTTCTTAGGGTGTCCCTATGTTCATTGGAGAAATGTTGGGGGGTATGGAGTTCTCCGACTCCCGAGCCGTCTGAAGGCAATCCTGTACAGTGAAGGGTTTTGTTTAAAACGTCTAGTGTTTTATTATGTTTCTATACATGTTGGATGCCGCCCAGCGTGCCTGGGGCAACCCAGTCCGTTGCGTGGGGCATAAAGAATAAAATTATCATTATGGAATGGGGCGACCCGCTGTGTGTGTGTGTTTGTGATTAATGCACTTGGAGGGAAGAGCTGGCTGGAACTCTAAACAGAAGCAGCAGTACACACTGCAACATTTGGTTGCAGGTCCCATTTGGGACATACCACAGATGAAGTCCCTACTTTGAAGCATTTACCATATAGAAATCCTCCTCCTCCTTTTGGACTGACAAGTGTAAAAGCATGAGACAAAAGGAGCTGGAAGGAAAGAGGAAACTTTGCACAATCTGGAAGAGAGTGAAAGAAGAAAAGAGTGGTAAAGGAACTAAACAAAAAAAAAAAAAAAACACAATAGGTGGGGGGGGGAGAAGAAAAAAATCCAAATCAAGAGGGAAAAGAGAGAGAGAAATTGGGTGGCCTGAGCGCAGGCCAATGGCCTGAGCGCAGGCCAATGGCCTGAGCGCAGGCCAATGGCCTGAGCGCAGGCCAATGGCCTGAGCGCAGGCCAATGGCCTGAGCGCAGGCCAATGGCCTGAGCGCAGGCCAATGGCCTGAGCGCAGGCCAATGGCCTGAGCGCAGGCCAATGGCCTGAGCGCAGGCCAATGGCCTGAGCGCAGGCCAATGGCCTGAGCGCAGGCCAATGGCCTGAGCGCAGGCCAATGGCCTGAGCGCAGGCCAGGCCTGCTGGTTTTATACCTGCTGCTGGGATTGACAAAGCTGCCTCTGATTGGTTGCAAAGGCTGCTGGGATTGACAAGGCTGCCTCTGGTTGGTTAACAAGGCATTCTTTGATTGACAAGGCATCTGTCCCTCCCCTTCACCTCATAGCTCACCAATTAACCCATTAACTAACGTCTAGCCGAACCAATCAACCCACTTGAAGGATTACTGTTCATCTTTTTTTCTTAGGGTGTCCCTATGTTCATTGGAGAAATGTTGGGGGGTATGGAGTTCTCCGACTCCCGAGCCGTCTGAAGGCAATCCTGTACAGTGAAGGGTTTTGTTTAAAACGTCTAGTGTTTTATTATGTTTCTATACATGTTGGATGCCGCCCAGCGTGCCTGGGGCAACCCAGTCCGTTGCGTGGGGCATAAAGAATAAAATTATCATTATGGAATGGGGCGACCCGCTGTGTGTGTGTGTTTGTGATTAATGCACTTGGAGGGAAGAGCTGGCTGGAACTCTAAACAGAAGCAGCAGTACACACTGCAACATTTGGTTGCAGGTCCCATTTGGGACATACCACAGATGAAGTCCCTACTTTGAAGCATTTACCATATAGAAATCCTCCTCCTCCTTTTGGACTGACAAGTGTAAAAGCATGAGACAAAAGGAGCTGGAAGGAAAGAGGAAACTTTGCAGAATCTGGAAGAGAGTGAAAGAAGAAAAGAGTGGTAAAGGAACTAAACAAACAAAAAAAAAACACAATAGGTGGGGGGGGGAGAAGAAAAAAATCCAAATCAAGAGGGAAAAGAGAGAGAGAAATTGGGTGGCCTGAGCGCAGGCCAATGGCCTGAGCGCAGGCCAATGGCCTGAGCGCAGGCCAATGGCCTGAGCGCAGGCCAATGGCCTGAGCGCAGGCCAATGGCCTGAGCGCAGGCCAATGGCCTGAGCGCAGGCCAATGGCCTGAGCGCAGGCCAATGGCCTGAGCGCAGGCCAATGGCCTGAGCGCAGGCCAATGGCCTGAGCGCAGGCCAGGCCTGCTGGTTTTATACCTGCTGCTGGGATTGACAAAGCTGCCTCTGATTGGTTGCAAAGGCTGCTGGGATTGACAAGGCTGCCTCTGGTTGGTTAACAAGGCATTCTTTGATTGACAAGGCATCTGTCCCTCCCCTTCACCTCATAGCTCACCAATTAACCCATTAACTAACGTCTAGCCGAACCAATCAACCCACTTGAAGGATTACTGTTCATCTTTTTTTCTTAGGGTGTCCCTATGTTCATTGGAGAAATGTTGGGGGGTATGGAGTTCTCCGACTCCCGAGCCGTCTGAAGGCAATCCTGTACAGTGAAGGGTTTTGTTTAAAACGTCTAGTGTTTTATTATGTTTCTATACATGTTGGATGCCGCCCAGCGTGCCTGGGGCAACCCAGTCCGTTGCGTGGGGCATAAAGAATAAAATTATCATTATGGAATGGGGCGACCCGCTGTGTGTGTGTGTTTGTGATTAATGCACTTGGAGGGAAGAGCTGGCTGGAACTCTAAACAGAAGCAGCAGTACACACTGCAACATTTGGTTGCAGGTCCCATTTGGGACATACCACAGATGAAGTCCCTACTTTGAAGCATTTACCATATAGAAATCCTCCTCCTCCTTTTGGACTGACAAGTGTAAAAGCATGAGACAAAAGGAGCTGGAAGGAAAGAGGAAACTTTGCACAATCTGGAAGAGAGTGAAAGAAGAAAAGAGTGGTAAAGGAACTAAACAAAAAAAAAAAACACAATAGGTGGGGGGGGGAGAAGAAAAAAATCCAAATCAAGAGGGAAAAGAGAGAGAGAAATTGGGTGGCCTGAGCGCAGGCCAATGGCCAATGGCCTGAGCGCAGGCCAGGCCTGCTGGTTTTATACCTGCTGCTGGGATTGACAAAGCTGCCTCTGATTGGTTGCAAAGGCTGCTGGGATTGACAAGGCTGCCTCTGGTTGGTTAACAAGGCATTCTTTGATTGACAAGGCATCTGTCCCTCCCCTTCACCTCATAGCTCACCAATTAACCCATTAACTAACGTCTAGCCGAACCAATCAACCCACTTGAAGGATTACTGTTCATCTTTTTTTCTTAGGGTGTCCCTATGTTCATTGGAGAAATGTTGGGGGGTATGGAGTTCTCCGACTCCCGAGCCGTCTGAAGGCAATCCTGTACAGTGAAGGGTTTTGTTTAAAACGTCTAGTGTTTTATTATGTTTCTATACATGTTGGATGCCGCCCAGCGTGCCTGGGGCAACCCAGTCCGTTGCGTGGGGCATAAAGAATAAAATTATCATTATGGAATGGGGCGACCCCTGTGTGTGTGTGTTTGTGATTAATGCACTTGGAGGGAAGAGCTGGCTGGAACTCTAAACAGAAGCAGCAGTACACACTGCAACATTTGGTTGCAGGTCCCATTTGGGACATACCACAGATGAAGTCCCTACTTTGAAGCATTTACCATATAGAAATCCTCCTCCTCCTTTTGGACTGACAAGTGTAAAAGCATGAGACAAAAGGAGCTGGAAGGAAAGAGGAAACTTTGCACAATCTGGAAGAGAGTGAAAGAAGAAAAGAGTGGTAAAGGAACTAAACAAACAAAAAAAAAACACAATAGGTGGGGGGGGGAGAAGAAAAAAATCCAAATCAAGAGGGAAAAGAGAGAGAGAAATGGGGTGGCCTGAGCGCAGGCCAATGGCCTGCTGGTTTTATACCTGCTGCTGGGATTGACAAAGCTGCCTCTGATTGGTTGCAAAGGCTGCTGGGATTGACAAGGCTGCCTCTGGTTGGTTAACAAGGCATTCTTTGATTGACAAGGCATCTGTCCCTCCCCTTCACCTCATAGCTCACCAATTAACCCATTAACTAACGTCTAGCCGAACCAATCAACCCACTTGAAGGATTACTGTTCATCTTTTTTTCTTAGGGTGTCCCTATGTTCATTGGAGAAATGTTGGGGGGTATGGAGTTCTCCGACTCCCGAGCCGTCTGAAGGCAATCCTGTACAGTGAAGGGTTTTGTTTAAAACGTCTAGTGTTTTATTATGTTTCTATACATGTTGGATGCCGCCCAGCGTGCCTGGGGCAACCCAGTCCGTTGCGTGGGGCATAAAGAATAAAATTATCATTATGGAATGGGGCGACCCGCTGTGTGTGTGTGTTTGTGATTAATGCACTTGGAGGGAAGAGCTGGCTGGAACTCTAAACAGAAGCAGCAGTACACACTGCAACATTTGGTTGCAGGTCCCATTTGGGACATACCACAGATGAAGTCCCTACTTTGAAGCATTTACCATATAGAAATCCTCCTCCTCCTTTTGGACTGACAAGTGTAAAAGCATGAGACAAAAGGAGCTGGAAGGAAAGAGGAAACTTTGCACAATCTGGAAGAGAGTGAAAGAAGAAAAGAGTGGTAAAGGAACTAAACAAACAAAAAAAAAACACAATAGGTGGGGGGGGGAGAAGAAAAAAATCCAAATCAAGAGGGAAAAGAGAGAGAGAAATTGGGTGGCCTGAGCGCAGGCCAATGGCCTGAGCGCAGGCCACGCCTGCTGGTTTTATACCTGCTGCTGGGATTGACAAAGCTGCCTCTGATTGGTTGCAAAGGCTGCTGGGATTGACAAGGCTGCCTCTGGTTGGTTAACAAGGCATTCTTTGATTGACAAGGCATCTGTCCCTCCCCTTCACCTCATAGCTCACCAATTAACCCATTAACTAACGTCTAGCCGAACCAATCAACCCACTTGAAGGATTACTGTTCATCTTTTTTTCTTAGGGTGTCCCTATGTTCATTGGAGAAATGTTGGGGGGTATGGAGTTCTCCGACTCCCGAGCCGTCTGAAGGCAATCCTGTACAGTGAAGGGTTTTGTTTAAAACGTCTAGTGTTTTATTATGTTTCTATACATGTTGGATGCCGCCCAGCGTGCCTGGGGCAACCCAGTCCGTTGCGTGGGGCATAAAGAATAAAATTATCATTATGGAATGGGGCGACCCGCTGTGTGTGTGTGTTTGTGATTAATGCACTTGGAGGGAAGAGCTGGCTGGAACTCTAAACAGAAGCAGCAGTACACACTGCAACATTTGGTTGCAGGTCCCATTTGGGACATACCACAGATGAAGTCCCTACTTTGAAGCATTTACCATATAGAAATCCTCCTCCTCCTTTTGGGCTGACAAGTGTAAAAGCATGAGACAAAAGGAGCTGGAAGGAAAGAGGAAACTTTGCACAATCTGGAAGAGAGTGAAAGAAGAAAAGAGTGGTAAAGGAACTAAACAAACAAAAAAAAAACACAATAGGTGGGGGGGGGAGAAGAAAAAAATCCAAATCAAGAGGGAAAAGAGAGAGAGAAATTGGGTGGCCTGAGCGCAGGCCAATGGCCTGAGCGCAGGCCACGCCTGCTGGTTTTATACCTGCTGCTGGGATTGACAAAGCTGCCTCTGATTGGTTGCAAAGGCTGCTGGGATTGACAAGGCTGCCTCTGGTTGGTTAACAAGGCATTCTTTGATTGACAAGGCATCTGTCCCTCCCCTTCACCTCATAGCTCACCAATTAACCCATTAACTAACGTCTAGCCGAACCAATCAACCCACTTGAAGGATTACTGTTCATCTTTTTTTCTTAGGGTGTCCCTATGTTCATTGGAGAAATGTTGGGGGGTATGGAGTTCTCCGACTCCCGAGCCGTCTGAAGGCAATCCTGTACAGTGAAGGGTTTTGTTTAAAACGTCTAGTGTTTTATTATGTTTCTATACATGTTGGATGCCGCCCAGCGTGCCTGGGGCAACCCAGTCCGTTGCGTGGGGCATAAAGAATAAAATTATCATTATGGAATGGGGCGACCCGCTGTGTGTGTGTGTTTGTGATTAATGCACTTGGAGGGAAGAGCTGGCTGGAACTCTAAACAGAAGCAGCAGTACACACTGCAACATTTGGTTGCAGGTCCCATTTGGGACATACCACAGATGAAGTCCCTACTTTGAAGCATTTACCATATAGAAATCCTCCTCCTCCTTTTGGACTGACAAGTGTAAAAGCATGAGACAAAAGGAGCTGGAAGGAAAGAGGAAACTTTGCACAATCTGGAAGAGAGTGAAAGAAGAAAAGAGTGGTAAAGGAACTAAACAAAAAAAAAAAAAAACACAATAGGTGGGGGGGGGGAGAAGAAAAAAATCCAAATCAAGAGGGAAAAGAGAGAGAGAAATTGGGTGGCCTGAGCGCAGGCCAATGGCCTGAGCGCAGGCCAGGCCTGCTGGTTTTATACCTGCTGCTGGGATTGACAAAGCTGCCTCTGATTGGTTGCAAAGGCTGCTGGGATTGACAAGGCTGCCTCTGGTTGGTTAACAAGGCATTCTTTGATTGACAAGGCATCTGTCCCTCCCCTTCACCTCATAGCTCACCAATTAACCCATTAACTAACGTCTAGCCGAACCAATCAACCCACTTGAAGGATTACTGTTCATCTTTTTTTCTTAGGGTGTCCCTATGTTCATTGGAGAAATGTTGGGGGGTATGGAGTTCTCTGACTCCCGAGCCGTCTGAAGGCAATCCTGTACAGTGAAGGGTTTTGTTTAAAACGTCTAGTGTTTTATTATGTTTCTATACATGTTGGATGCCGCCCAGCGTGCCTGGGGCAACCCAGTCCGTTGCGTGGGGCATAAAGAATAAAATTATCATTATGGAATGGGGCGACCCGCTGTGTGTGTGTGTTTGTGATTAATGCACTTGGAGGGAAGAGCTGGCTGGAACTCTAAACAGAAGCAGCAGTACACACTGCAACATTTGGTTGCAGGTCCCATTTGGGACATACCACAGATGAAGTCCCTACTTTGAAGCATTTACCATATAGAAATCCTCCTCCTCCTTTTGGACTGACAAGTGTAAAAGCATGAGACAAAAGGAGCTGGAAGGAAAGAGGAAACTTTGCACAATCTGGAAGAGAGTGAAAGAAGAAAAGAGTGGTAAAGGAACTAAACAAAAAAAAAAAAAAACACAATAGGTGGGGGGGGGAGAAGAAAAAAATCCAAATCAAGAGGGAAAAGAGAGAGAGAAATTGGGTGGCCTGAGCGCAGGCCAATGGCCTGCTGGTTTTATACCTGCTGCTGGGATTGACAAAGCTGCCTCTGATTGGTTGCAAAGGCTGCTGGGATTGACAAGGCTGCCTCTGGTTGGTTAACAAGGCATTCTTTGATTGACAAGGCATCTGTCCCTCCCCTTCACCTCATAGCTCACCAATTAACCCATTAACTAACGTCTAGCCGAACCAATCAACCCACTTGAAGGATTACTGTTCATCTTTTTTTCTTAGGGTGTCCCTATGTTCATTGGAGAAATGTTGGGGGGTATGGAGTTCTCCGACTCCCGAGCCGTCTGAAGGCAATCCTGTACAGTGAAGGGTTTTGTTTAAAACGTCTAGTGTTTTATTATGTTTCTATACATGTTGGATGCCGCCCAGCGTGCCTGGGGCAACCCAGTCCGTTGCGTGGGGCATAAAGAATAAAATTATCATTATGGAATGGGGCGACCCGCTGTGTGTGTGTGTTTGTGATTAATGCACTTGGAGGGAAGAGCTGGCTGGAACTCTAAACAGAAGCAGCAGTACACACTGCAACATTTGGTTGCAGGTCCCATTTGGGACATACCACAGATGAAGTCCCTACTTTGAAGCATTTACCATATAGAAATCCTCCTCCTCCTTTTGGACTGACAAGTGTAAAAGCATGAGACAAAAGGAGCTGGAAGGAAAGAGGAAACTTTGCACAATCTGGAAGAGAGTGAAAGAAGAAAAGAGTGGTAAAGGAACTAAACAAAAAAAAAAAACACAATAGGTGGGGGGGGGAGAATAAAAAAATCAAAATCAAGAGGGAAAAGAGAGAGAGAAATTGGGTGGCCTGAGCGCAGGCCAATGGCCTGAGCGCAGGCCAATGGCCTGAGCGCAGGGGGGAGAAGAAAAAAATCCAAATCAAGAGGGAAAAGAGAGAGAGAAATTGGGTGGCCTGAGCGCAGGCCAATGGCCTGAGCGCAGGCCAATGGCCTGCTGGTTTTATACCTGCTGCTGGGATTGACAAAGCTGCCTCTGATTGGTTGCAAAGGCTGCTGGGATTGACAAGGCTGCCTCTGGTTGGTTAACAAGGCATTCTTTGATTGACAAGGCATCTGTCCCTCCCCTTCACCTCATAGCTCACCAATTAACCCATTAACTAACGTCTAGCCGAACCAATCAACCCACTTGAAGGATTACTGTTCATCTTTTTTTCTTAGGGTGTCCCTATGTTCATTGGAGAAATGTTGGGGGGTATGGAGTTCTCCGACTCCCGAGCCGTCTGAAGGCAATCCTGTACAGTGAAGGGTTTTGTTTAAAACGTCTAGTGTTTTATTATGTTTCTATACATGTTGGATGCCGCCCAGCGTGCCTGGGGCAACCCAGTCCGTTGCGTGGGGCATAAAGAATAAAATTATCATTATGGAATGGGGCGACCCGCTGTGTGTGTGTGTTTGTGATTAATGCACTTGGAGGGAAGAGCTGGCTGGAACTCTAAACAGAAGCAGCAGTACACACTGCAACATTTGGTTGCAGGTCCCATTTGGGACATACCACAGATGAAGTCCCTACTTTGAAGCATTTACCATATAGAAATCCTCCTCCTCCTTTTGGACTGACAAGTGTAAAAGCATGAGACAAAAGGAGCTGGAAGGAAAGAGGAAACTTTGCACAATCTGGAAGAGAGTGAAAGAAGAAAAGAGTGGTAAAGGAACTAAACAAAAAAAAAAAACAACACAATAGGTGGGGGGGGAGAAGAAAAAAATCCAAATAAAAAGGGAAAAGAGAGAGAGAAATTGGGTGGCCTGAGCGCAGGCCAATGGCCTGCTGGTTTTATACCTGCTGCTGGGATTGACAAAGCTGCCTCTGATTGGTTGCAAAGGCTGCTGGGATTGACAAGGCTGCCTCTGGTTGGTTAACAAGGCATTCTTTGATTGACAAGGCATCTGTCCCTCCCCTTCACCTCATAGCTCACCAATTAACCCATTAACTAACGTCTAGCCGAACCAATCAACCCACTTGAAGGATTACTGTTCATCTTTTTTTCTTAGGGTGTCCCTATGTTCATTGGAGAAATGTTGGGGGGTATGGAGTTCTCCGACTCCCGAGCCGTCTGAAGGCAATCCTGTACAGTGAAGGGTTTTGTTTAAAACGTCTAGTGTTTTATTATGTTTCTATACATGTTGGATGCCGCCCAGCGTGCCTGGGGCAACCCAGTCCGTTGCGTGGGGCATAAAGAATAAAATTATCATTATGGAATGGGGCGACCCGCTGTATGTGTGTGTTTGTGATTAATGCACTTGGAGGGAAGAGCTGGCTGGAACTCTAAACAGAAGCAGCAGTACACACTGCAACATTTGGTTGCAGGTCCCATTTGGGACATACCACAGATGAAGTCCCTACTTTGAAGCATTTACCATATAGAAATCCTCCTCCTCCTTTTGGACTGACAAGTGTAAAAGCATGAGACAAAAGGAGCTGGAAGGAAAGAGGAAACTTTGCACAATCTGGAAGAGAGTGAAAGAAGAAAAGAGTGGTAAAGGAACTAAACAAAAAAAACAACACAATAGGTGGGGGGGGGGAGAAGAAAAAAATCCAAATCAAGAGGGAAAAGAGAGAGAGAAATTGGGTGGCCTGAGCGCAGGCCAATGGCCTGAGCGCAGGCCAATGGCCTGAGCGCAGGCCAATGGCTGCTCACCAATTAACCCATTAACTAACGTCTAGCCGAACCAATCAACCCACTTGAAGGATTACTGTTCATCTTTTTTCCTTAGGGTGTCCCTATGTTCATTGGAGAAATGTTGGGGGGTATGGAGTTCTTGTGTTGTTTTTTTTGTTTAGTTCCTTTACCACTCTTTTCTTCTTTCACTCTCTTCCAGATTGTGCAAAGTTTCCTCTTTCCTTCCAGCTCCTTTTGTCTCATGCTTTTACCCTTGTCAGGCCAGGCCTGCTGCTTTTATACCTGCTGCTGGGATTGACAAAGCTGCCTCTGATTGGTTGCAAAGGCTGCTGGGATTGACAAGGCTGCCTCTGGTTGGTTAACAAGGCATTCTTTGATTGACAAGGCATCTGTCCCTCCCCTTCACCTCATAGCTCACCAATTAACCCATTAACTAACGTCTAGCCGAACCAATCAACCCACTTGAAGGATTACTGTTCATCTTTTTTTCTTAGGGTGTCCCTATGTTCATTGGAGAAATGTTGGGGGGTATGGAGTTCTCCGACTCCCGAGCCGTCTGAAGGCAATCCTGTACAGTGAAGGGTTTTGTTTAAAACGTCTAGTGTTTTATTATGTTTCTATACATGTTGGATGCCGCCCAGCGTGCCTGGGGCAACCCAGTCCGTTGCGTGGGGCATAAAGAATAAAATTATCATTATGGAATGGGGCGACCCGCTGTGTGTGTGTGTTTGTGATTAATGCACTTGGAGGGAAGAGCTGGCTGGAACTCTAAACAGAAGCAGCAGTACACACTGCAACATTTGGTTGCAGGTCCCATTTGGGACATACCACAGATGAAGTCCCTACTTTGAAGCATTTACCATATAGAAATCCTCCTCCTCCTTTTGGACTGACAAGTGTAAAAGCATGAGACAAAAGGAGCTGGAAGGAAAGAGGAAACTTTGCACAATCTGGAAGAGAGTGAAAGAAGAAAAGAGTGGTAAAGGAACTAAACAAAAAAAAAAAAACAACACAATAGGTGGGGGGGGGGGAGAAGAAAAAAATCCAAATCAAAAGGGAAAAGAGAGAGAGAAATTGGGTGGCCTGAGCGCAGGCCAATGGCCTGCTGGTTTTATACCTGCTGCTGGGATTGACAAAGCTGCCTCTGATTGGTTGCAAAGGCTGCTGGGATTGACAAGGCTGCCTCTGGTTGGTTAACAAGGCATTCTTTGATTGACAAGGCATCTGTCCCTCCCCTTCACCTCATAGCTCACCAATTAACCCATTAACTAACGTCTAGCCGAACCAATCAACCCACTTGAAGGATTACTGTTCATCTTTTTTTCTTAGGGTGTCCCTATGTTCATTGGAGAAATGTTGGGGGGTATGGAGTTCTCCGACTCCCGAGCCGTCTGAAGGCAATCCTGTACAGTGAAGGGTTTTGTTTAAAACGTCTAGTGTTTTATTATGTTTCTATACATGTTGGATGCCGCCCAGCGTGCCTGGGGCAACCCAGTCCGTTGCGTGGGGCATAAAGAATAAAATTATCATTATGGAATGGGGCGACCCGCTGTGTGTGTGTGTTTGTGATTAATGCACTTGGAGGGAAGAGCTGGCTGGAACTCTAAACAGAAGCAGCAGTACACACTGCAACATTTGGTTGCAGGTCCCATTTGGGACATACCACAGATGAAGTCCCTACTTTGAAGCATTTACCATATAGAAATCCTCCTCCTCCTTTTGGACTGACAAGTGTAAAAGCATGAGACAAAAGGAGCTGGAAGGAAAGAGGAAACTTTGCACAATCTGGAAGAGAGTGAAAGAAGAAAAGAGTGGTAAAGGAACTAAACAAAAAAAAAAAACAACACAATAGGTGGGGGGGGGGAGAAGAAAAAAATCCAAATAAAAAGGGAAAAGAGAGAGAGAAATTGGGTGGCCTGAGCGCAGGCCAATGGCCTGCTGGTTTTATACCTGCTGCTGGGATTGACAAAGCTGCCTCTGATTGGTTGCAAAGGCTGCTGGGATTGACAAGGCTGCCTCTGGTTGGTTAACAAGGCATTCTTTGATTGACAAGGCATCTGTCCCTCCCCTTCACCTCATAGCTCACCAATTAACCCATTAACTAACGTCTAGCCGAACCAATCAACCCACTTGAAGGATTACTGTTCATCTTTTTTTCTTAGGGTGTCCCTATGTTCATTGGAGAAATGTTGGGGGGTATGGAGTTCTCCGACTCCCGAGCCGTCTGAAGGCAATCCTGTACAGTGAAGGGTTTTGTTTAAAACGTCTAGTGTTTTATTATGTTTCTATACATGTTGGATGCCGCCCAGCGTGCCTGGGGCAACCCAGTCCGTTGCGTGGGGCATAAAGAATAAAATTATCATTATGGAATGGGGCGACCCGCTGTATGTGTGTGTTTGTGATTAATGCACTTGGAGGGAAGAGCTGGCTGGAACTCTAAACAGAAGCAGCAGTACACACTGCAACATTTGGTTGCAGGTCCCATTTGGGACATACCACAGATGAAGTCCCTACTTTGAAGCATTTACCATATAGAAATCCTCCTCCTCCTTTTGGACTGACAAGTGTAAAAGCATGAGACAAAAGGAGCTGGAAGGAAAGAGGAAACTTTGCACAATCTGGAAGAGAGTGAAAGAAGAAAAGAGTGGTAAAGGAACTAAACAAAAAAAACAACACAATAGGTGGGGGGGGAGAAGAAAAAAATCCAAATCAAGAGGGAAAAGAGAGAGAGAAATTGGGTGGCCTGAGCGCAGGCCAATGGCCTGAGCGCAGGCCAATGGCCTGAGCGCAGGCCAATGGCTGCTCACCAATTAACCCATTAACTAACGTCTAGCCGAACCAATCAACCCACTTGAAGGATTACTGTTCATCTTTTTTCCTTAGGGTGTCCCTATGTTCATTGGAGAAATGTTGGGGGGTATGGAGTTCTTGTGTTGTTTTTTTTGTTTAGTTCCTTTACCACTCTTTTCTTCTTTCACTCTCTTCCAGATTGTGCAAAGTTTCCTCTTTCCTTCCAGCTCCTTTTGTCTCATGCTTTTACCCTTGTCAGGCCAGGCCTGCTGCTTTTATACCTGCTGCTGGGATTGACAAAGCTGCCTCTGATTGGTTGCAAAGGCTGCTGGGATTGACAAGGCTGCCTCTGGTTGGTTAACAAGGCATTCTTTGATTGACAAGGCATCTGTCCCTCCCCTTCACCTCATAGCTCACCAATTAACCCATTAACTAACGTCTAGCCGAACCAATCAACCCACTTGAAGGATTACTGTTCATCTTTTTTTCTTAGGGTGTCCCTATGTTCATTGGAGAAATGTTGGGGGGTATGGAGTTCTCCGACTCCCGAGCCGTCTGAAGGCAATCCTGTACAGTGAAGGGTTTTGTTTAAAACGTCTAGTGTTTTATTATGTTTCTATACATGTTGGATGCCGCCCAGCGTGCCTGGGGCAACCCAGTCCGTTGCGTGGGGCATAAAGAATAAAATTATCATTATGGAATGGGGCGACCCGCTGTGTGTGTGTGTTTGTGATTAATGCACTTGGAGGGAAGAGCTGGCTGGAACTCTAAACAGAAGCAGCAGTACACACTGCAACATTTGGTTGCAGGTCCCATTTGGGACATACCACAGATGAAGTCCCTACTTTGAAGCATTTACCATATAGAAATCCTCCTCCTCCTTTTGGACTGACAAGTGTAAAAGCATGAGACAAAAGGAGCTGGAAGGAAAGAGGAAACTTTGCAC
Source organism: Podarcis vaucheri (assembly GCF_965113315.1). Taxonomy (NCBI): domain Eukaryota; kingdom Metazoa; phylum Chordata; class Lepidosauria; order Squamata; family Lacertidae; genus Podarcis; species Podarcis vaucheri. The sequence continues at coordinate 28,605,056 of NC_138754.1, read as the reverse complement.
AATCTGGAAGAGAGTGAAAGAAGAAAAGAGTGGTAAAGGAACTAAACAAAAAAAAACAACACAATAGGTGGGGGGGGGGAGAAGAAAAAAATCCAAATCAAAAGGGAAAAGAGAGAGAGAAATTGGGTGGCCTGAGCGCAGGCCAATGGCCTGAGCGCAGGCCAATGGCCTGAGCGCAGGCCAATGGCCTGAGCGCAGGCCAATGGCCTGAGCGCAGGCCAATGGCCTGAGCGCAGGCCAATGGCCTGAGCGCAGGCCAATGGCCTGAGCGCAGGCCAATGGCCTGAGCGCAGGCCAATGGCCTGAGCGCAGGCCAATGGCCTGAGCGCAGGCCAATGGCCTGAGCGCAGGCCAATGGCCTGAGCGCAGGCCAATGGCCTGAGCGCAGGCCAATGGCCTGAGCGCAGGCCAATGGCCTGAGCGCAGGCCAATGGCCTGAGCGCAGGCCAGGCCTGCTGGTTTTATACCTGCTGCTGGGATTGACAAAGCTGCCTCTGATTGGTTGCAAAGGCTGCTGGGATTGACAAGGCTGCCTCTGGTTGGTTAACAAGGCATTCTTTGATTGACAAGGCATCTGTCCCTCCCCTTCACCTCATAGCTCACCAATTAACCCATTAACTAACGTCTAGCCGAACCAATCAACCCACTTGAAGGATTACTGTTCATCTTTTTTTCTTAGGGTGTCCCTATGTTCATTGGAGAAATGTTGGGGGGTATGGAGTTCTCCGACTCCCGAGCCGTCTGAAGGCAATCCTGTACAGTGAAGGGTTTTGTTTAAAACGTCTAGTGTTTTATTATGTTTCTATACATGTTGGATGCCGCCCAGCGTGCCTGGGGCAACCCAGTCCGTTGCGTGGGGCATAAAGAATAAAATTATCATTATGGAATGGGGCGACCCGCTGTGTGTGTGTGTTTGTGATTAATGCACTTGGAGGGAAGAGCTGGCTGGAACTCTAAACAGAAGCAGCAGTACACACTGCAACATTTGGTTGCAGGTCCCATTTGGGACATACCACAGATGAAGTCCCTACTTTGAAGCATTTACCATATAGAAATCCTCCTCCTCCTTTTGGACTGACAAGTGTAAAAGCATGAGACAAAAGGAGCTGGAAGGAAAGAGGAAACTTTGCACAATCTGGAAGAGAGTGAAAGAAGAAAAGAGTGGTAAAGGAACTAAACAAAAAAAAAAAACACAATAGGTGGGGGGGGAGAAGAAAAAAATCCAAATCAAGAGGGAAAAGAGAGAGAGAAATTGGGTGGCCTGAGCGCAGGCCAATGGCCAATGGCCTGAGCGCAGGCCAGGCCTGCTGGTTTTATACCTGCTGCTGGGATTGACAAAGCTGCCTCTGATTGGTTGCAAAGGCTGCTGGGATTGACAAGGCTGCCTCTGGTTGGTTAACAAGGCATTCTTTGATTGACAAGGCATCTGTCCCTCCCCTTCACCTCATAGCTCACCAATTAACCCATTAACTAACGTCTAGCCGAACCAATCAACCCACTTGAAGGATTACTGTTCATCTTTTTTTCTTAGGGTGTCCCTATGTTCATTGGAGAAATGTTGGGGGGTATGGAGTTCTCCGACTCCCGAGCCGTCTGAAGGCAATCCTGTACAGTGAAGGGTTTTGTTTAAAACGTCTAGTGTTTTATTATGTTTCTATACATGTTGGATGCCGCCCAGCGTGCCTGGGGCAACCCAGTCCGTTGCGTGGGGCATAAAGAATAAAATTATCATTATGGAATGGGGCGACCCGCTGTGTGTGTGTGTTTGTGATTAATGCACTTGGAGGGAAGAGCTGGCTGGAACTCTAAACAGAAGCAGCAGTACACACTGCAACATTTGGTTGCAGGTCCCATTTGGGACATACCACAGATGAAGTCCCTACTTTGAAGCATTTACCATATAGAAATCCTCCTCCTCCTTTTGGACTGACAAGTGTAAAAGCATGAGACAAAAGGAGCTGGAAGGAAAGAGGAAACTTTGCACAATCTGGAAGAGAGTGAAAGAAGAAAAGAGTGGTAAAGGAACTAAACAAAAAAAAAAACACAATAGGTGGGGGGGGGAGAAGAAAAAAATCCAAATCAAAAGGGAAAAGAGAGAGAGAAATTGGGTGGCCTGAGCGCAGGCCAATGGCCTGCTGGTTTTATACCTGCTGCTGGGATTGACAAAGCTGCCTCTGATTGGTTGCAAAGGCTGCTGGGATTGACAAGGCTGCCTCTGGTTGGTTAACAAGGCATTCTTTGATTGACAAGGCATCTGTCCCTCCCCTTCACCTCATAGCTCACCAATTAACCCATTAACTAACGTCTAGCCGAACCAATCAACCCACTTGAAGGATTACTGTTCATCTTTTTTTCTTAGGGTGTCCCTATGTTCATTGGAGAAATGTTGGGGGGTATGGAGTTCTCCGACTCCCGAGCCGTCTGAAGGCAATCCTGTACAGTGAAGGGTTTTGTTTAAAACGTCTAGTGTTTTATTATGTTTCTATACATGTTGGATGCCGCCCAGCGTGCCTGGGGCAACCCAGTCCGTTGCGTGGGGCATAAAGAATAAAATTATCATTATGGAATGGGGCGACCCGCTGTGTGTGTGTGTTTGTGATTAATGCACTTGGAGGGAAGAGCTGGCTGGAACTCTAAACAGAAGCAGCAGTACACACTGCAACATTTGGTTGCAGGTCCCATTTGGGACATACCACAGATGAAGTCCCTACTTTGAAGCATTTACCATATAGAAATCCTCCTCCTCCTTTTGGACTGACAAGTGTAAAAGCATGAGACAAAAGGAGCTGGAAGGAAAGAGGAAACTTTGCACAATCTGGAAGAGAGTGAAAGAAGAAAAGAGTGGTAAAGGAACTAAACAAAAAAAAACAACACAATAGGTGGGGGGGGGAGAAGAAAAAAATCCAAATCAAGAGGGAAAAGAGAGAGAGAAATTGGGTGGCCTGAGCGCAGGCCAATGGCCTGAGCGCAGGCCAATGGCCTGAGATTGCCGCCCAGGCCAATGCTGGGATTGCTGCTGGGATTGACAAAGCTGCCTCTGATTGGTTGCAAAGGCTGCTGGGATTGACAAGGCTGCCTCTGGTTGGTTAACAAGGCATTCTTTGATTGACAAGGCATCTGTCCCTCCCCTTCACCTCATAGCTCACCAATTAACCCATTAACTAACGTCTAGCCGAACCAATCAACCCACTTGAAGGATTACTGTTCATCTTTTTTTCTTAGGGTGTCCCTATGTTCATTGGAGAAATGTTGGGGGGTATGGAGTTCTCCGACTCCCGAGCCGTCTGAAGGCAATCCTGTACAGTGAAGGGTTTTGTTTAAAACGTCTAGTGTTTTATTATGTTTCTATACATGTTGGATGCCGCCCAGCGTGCCTGGGGCAACCCAGTCCGTTGCGTGGGGCATAAAGAATAAAATTATCATTATGGAATGGGGCGACCCGCTGTGTGTGTGTGTTTGTGATTAATGCACTTGGAGGGAAGAGCTGGCTGGAACTCTAAACAGAAGCAGCAGTACACACTGCAACATTTGGTTGCAGGTCCCATTTGGGACATACCACAGATGAAGTCCCTACTTTGAAGCATTTACCATATAGAAATCCTCCTCCTCCTTTTGGACTGACAAGTGTAAAAGCATGAGACAAAAGGAGCTGGAAGGAAAGAGGAAACTTTGCACAATCTGGAAGAGAGTGAAAGAAGAAAAGAGTGGTAAAGGAACTAAACAAAAAAAAAAAAAACAACACAATAGGTGGGGGGGGGGAGAAGAAAAAAATCCAAATCAAAAGGGAAAAGAGAGAGAGAAATTGGGTGGCCTGAGCGCAGGCCAATGGCCTGCTGGTTTTATACCTGCTGCTGGGATTGACAAAGCTGCCTCTGATTGGTTGCAAAGGCTGCTGGGATTGACAAGGCTGCCTCTGGTTGGTTAACAAGGCATTCTTTGATTGACAAGGCATCTGTCCCTCCCTTCACCTCATAGCTCACCAATTAACCCATTAACTAACGTCTAGCCGAACCAATCAACCCACTTGAAGGATTACTGTTCATCTTTTTTTCTTAGGGTGTCCCTATGTTCATTGGAGAAATGTTGGGGGGTATGGAGTTCTCCGACTCCCGAGCCGTCTGAAGGCAATCCTGTACAGTGAAGGGTTTTGTTTAAAACGTCTAGTGTTTTATTATGTTTCTATACATGTTGGATGCCGCCCAGCGTGCCTGGGGCAACCCAGTCCGTTGCGTGGGGCATAAAGAATAAAATTATCATTATGGAATGGGGCGACCCGCTGTGTGTGTGTGTTTGTGATTAATGCACTTGGAGGGAAGAGCTGGCTGGAACTCTAAACAGAAGCAGCAGTACACACTGCAACATTTGGTTGCAGGTCCCATTTGGGACATACCACAGATGAAGTCCCTACTTTGAAGCATTTACCATATAGAAATCCTCCTCCTCCTTTTGGACTGACAAGTGTAAAAGCATGAGACAAAAGGAGCTGGAAGGAAAGAGGAAACTTTGCACAATCTGGAAGAGAGTGAAAGAAGAAAAGAGTGGTAAAGGAACTAAACAAAAAAAAAAAACACAATAGGTGGGGGGGGGGAGAAGAAAAAAATCCAAATCCAGAGGGAAAAGAGAGAGAGAAATTGGGTGGCCTGAGCGCAGGCCAATGGCCTGAGCGCAGGCCAATGGCCTGAGCGCAGGCCAATGGCCTGAGATTGCCGCCCAGGCCAATGCTGGGATTGCTGCTGGGATTGACAAAGCTGCCTCTGATTGGTTGCAAAGGCTGCTGGGATTGACAAGGCTGCCTCTGGTTGGTTAACAAGGCATTCTTTGATTGACAAGGCATCTGTCCCTCCCCTTCACCTCATAGCTCACCAATTAACCCATTAACTAACGTCTAGCCGAACCAATCAACCCACTTGAAGGATTACTGTTCATCTTTTTTTCTTAGGGTGTCCCTATGTTCATTGGAGAAATGTTGGGGGGTATGGAGTTCTCCGACTCCCGAGCCGTCTGAAGGCAATCCTGTACAGTGAAGGGTTTTGTTTAAAACGTCTAGTGTTTTATTATGTTTCTATACATGTTGGATGCCGCCCAGCGTGCCTGGGGCAACCCAGTCCGTTGCGTGGGGCATAAAGAATAAAATTATCATTATGGAATGGGGCGACCCGCTGTGTGTGTGTGTTTGTGATTAATGCACTTGGAGGGAAGAGCTGGCTGGAACTCTAAACAGAAGCAGCAGTACACACTGCAACATTTGGTTGCAGGTCCCATTTGGGACATACCACAGATGAAGTCCCTACTTTGAAGCATTTACCATATAGAAATCCTCCTCCTCCTTTTGGACTGACAAGTGTAAAAGCATGAGACAAAAGGAGCTGGAAGGAAAGAGGAAACTTTGCACAATCTGGAAGAGAGTGAAAGAAGAAAAGAGTGGTAAAGGAACTAAACAAAAAAAAAAAAAAACACAATAGGTGGGGGGGGGGGAGAAGAAAAAAATCCAAATCAAGAGGGAAAAGAGAGAGAGAAATTGGGTGGCCTGAGCGCAGGCCAATGGCCTGAGCGCAGGCCAATGGCCTGAGCGCAGGGGGGAGAAGAAAAAAATCCAAATCAAGAGGGAAAAGAGAGAGAGAAATTGGGTGGCCTGAGCGCAGGCCGGTGGCCTGAGCGCAGGCCAGGCCTGCTGGTTTTATACCTGCTGCTGGGATTGACAAAGCTGCCTCTGATTGGTTGCAAAGGCTGCTGGGATTGACAAGGCTGCCTCTGGTTGGTTAACAAGGCATTCTTTGATTGACAAGGCATCTGTCCCTCCCCTTCACCTCATAGCTCACCAATTAACCCATTAACTAACGTCTAGCCGAACCAATCAACCCACTTGAAGGATTACTGTTCATCTTTTTTTCTTAGGGTGTCCCTATGTTCATTGGAGAAATGTTGGGGGGTATGGAGTTCTCCGACTCCCGAGCCGTCTGAAGGCAATCCTGTACAGTGAAGGGTTTTGTTTAAAACGTCTAGTGTTTTATTATGTTTCTATACATGTTGGATGCCGCCCAGCGTGCCTGGGGCAACCCAGTCCGTTGCGTGGGGCATAAAGAATAAAATTATCATTATGGAATGGGGCGACCCGCTGTGTGTGTGTGTTTGTGATTAATGCACTTGGAGGGAAGAGCTGGCTGGAACTCTAAACAGAAGCAGCAGTACACACTGCAACATTTGGTTGCAGGTCCCATTTGGGACATACCACAGATGAAGTCCCTACTTTGAAGCATTTACCATATAGAAATCCTCCTCCTCCTTTTGGACTGACAAGTGTAAAAGCATGAGACAAAAGGAGCTGGAAGGAAAGAGGAAACTTTGCACAATCTGGAAGAGAGTGAAAGAAGAAAAGAGTGGTAAAGGAACTAAACAAAAAAAAAAAAACAACACAATAGGTGGGGGGGGGGAGAAGAAAAAAATCCAAATAAAAAGGGAAAAGAGAGAGAGAAATTGGGTGGCCTGAGCGCAGGCCAATGGCCTGCTGGTTTTATACCTGCTGCTGGGATTGACAAAGCTGCCTCTGATTGGTTGCAAAGGCTGCTGGGATTGACAAGGCTGCCTCTGGTTGGTTAACAAGGCATTCTTTGATTGACAAGGCATCTGTCCCTCCCCTTCACCTCATAGCTCACCAATTAACCCATTAACTAACGTCTAGCCGAACCAATCAACCCACTTGAAGGATTACTGTTCATCTTTTTTTCTTAGGGTGTCCCTATGTTCATTGGAGAAATGTTGGGGGGTATGGAGTTCTCCGACTCCCGAGCCGTCTGAAGGCAATCCTGTACAGTGAAGGGTTTTGTTTAAAACGTCTAGTGTTTTATTATGTTTCTATACATGTTGGATGCCGCCCAGCGTGCCTGGGGCAACCCAGTCCGTTGCGTGGGGCATAAAGAATAAAATTATCATTATGGAATGGGGCGACCCGCTGTGTGTGTGTGTTTGTGATTAATGCACTTGGAGGGAAGAGCTGGCTGGAACTCTAAACAGAAGCAGCAGTACACACTGCAACATTTGGTTGCAGGTCCCATTTGGGACATACCACAGATGAAGTCCCTACTTTGAAGCATTTACCATATAGAAATCCTCCTCCTCCTTTTGGACTGACAAGTGTAAAAGCATGAGACAAAAGGAGCTGGAAGGAAAGAGGAAACTTTGCACAATCTGGAAGAGAGTGAAAGAAGAAAAGAGTGGTAAAGGAACTAAACAAAAAAAAAAAAACAACACAATAGGTGGGGGGGGGGAGAAGAAAAAAATCCAAATCAAAAGGGAAAAGAGAGAGAGAAATTGGGTGGCCTGAGCGCAGGCCAATGGCCTGAGCGCAGGCCACGCCTGCTGGTTTTATACCTGCTGCTGGGATTGACAAAGCTGCCTCTGATTGGTTGCAAAGGCTGCTGGGATTGACAAGGCTGCCTCTGGTTGGTTAACAAGGCATTCTTTGATTGACAAGGCATCTGTCCCTCCCCTTCACCTCATAGCTCACCAATTAACCCATTAACTAACGTCTAGCCGAACCAATCAACCCACTTGAAGGATTACTGTTCATCTTTTTTTCTTAGGGTGTCCCTATGTTCATTGGAGAAATGTTGGGGGGTATGGAGTTCTCCGACTCCCGAGCCGTCTGAAGGCAATCCTGTACAGTGAAGGGTTTTGTTTAAAACGTCTAGTGTTTTATTATGTTTCTATACATGTTGGATGCCGCCCAGCGTGCCTGGGGCAACCCAGTCCGTTGCGTGGGGCATAAAGAATAAAATTATCATTATGGAATGGGGCGACCCGCTGTGTGTGTGTGTTTGTGATTAATGCACTTGGAGGGAAGAGCTGGCTGGAACTCTAAACAGAAGCAGCAGTACACACTGCAACATTTGGTTGCAGGTCCCATTTGGGACATACCACAGATGAAGTCCCTACTTTGAAGCATTTACCATATAGAAATCCTCCTCCTCCTTTTGGACTGACAAGTGTAAAAGCATGAGACAAAAGGAGCTGGAGGGAAAGAGGAAACTTTGCACAATCTGGAAGAGAGTGAAAGAAGAAAAGAGTGGTAAAGGAACTAAACAAAAAAAAAAAAAACAACACAATAGGTGGGGGGGGGGAGAAGAAAAAAATCCAAATCAAAAGGGAAAAGAGAGAGAGAAATTGGGTGGCCTGAGCGCAGGCCAATGGCCTGCTGGTTTTATACCTGCTGCTGGGATTGACAAAGCTGCCTCTGATTGGTTGCAAAGGCTGCTGGGATTGACAAGGCTGCCTCTGGTTGGTTAACAAGGCATTCTTTGATTGACAAGGCATCTGTCCCTCCCCTTCACCTCATAGCTCACCAATTAACCCATTAACTAACGTCTAGCCGAACCAATCAACCCACTTGAAGGATTACTGTTCATCTTTTTTTCTTAGGGTGTCCCTATGTTCATTGGAGAAATGTTGGGGGGTATGGAGTTCTCCGACTCCCGAGCCGTCTGAAGGCAATCCTGTACAGTGAAGGGTTTTGTTTAAAACGTCTAGTGTTTTATTATGTTTCTATACATGTTGGATGCCGCCCAGCGTGCCTGGGGCAACCCAGTCCGTTGCGTGGGGCATAAAGAATAAAATTATCATTATGGAATGGGGCGACCCGCTGTGTGTGTGTGTTTGTGATTAATGCACTTGGAGGGAAGAGCTGGCTGGAACTCTAAACAGAAGCAGCAGTACACACTGCAACATTTGGTTGCAGGTCCCATTTGGGACATACCACAGATGAAGTCCCTACTTTGAAGCATTTACCATATAGAAATCCTCCTCCTCCTTTTGGACTGACAAGTGTAAAAGCATGAGACAAAAGGAGCTGGAAGGAAAGAGGAAACTTTGCACAATCTGGAAGAGAGTGAAAGAAGAAAAGAGTGGTAAAGGAACTAAACAAAAAAAAAAAAACACAATAGGTGGGGGGGGGAGAAGAAAAAAATCCAAATCAAGAGGGAAAAGAGAGAGAGAAATTGGGTGGCCTGAGCGCAGGCCAATGGCCTGAGCGCAGGCCAATGGCCTGAGCGCAGGCCAATGGCCTGAGATTGCCGCCCAGGCCAATGCTGGGATTGCTGCTGGGATTGACAAAGCTGCCTCTGATTGGTTGCAAAGGCTGCTGGGATTGACAAGGCTGCCTCTGGTTGGTTAACAAGGCATTCTTTGATTGACAAGGCATCTGTCCCTCCCCTTCACCTCATAGCTCACCAATTAACCCATTAACTAACGTCTAGCCGAACCAATCAACCCACTTGAAGGATTACTGTTCATCTTTTTTTCTTAGGGTGTCCCTATGTTCATTGGAGAAATGTTGGGGGGTATGGAGTTCTCCGACTCCCGAGCCGTCTGAAGGCAATCCTGTACAGTGAAGGGTTTTGTTTAAAACGTCTAGTGTTTTATTATGTTTCTATACATGTTGGATGCCGCCCAGCGTGCCTGGGGCAACCCAGTCCGTTGCGTGGGGCATAAAGAATAAAATTATCATTATGGAATGGGGCGACCCGCTGTGTGTGTGTGTTTGTGATTAATGCACTTGGAGGGAAGAGCTGGCTGGAACTCTAAACAGAAGCAGCAGTACACACTGCAACATTTGGTTGCAGGTCCCATTTGGGACATACCACAGATGAAGTCCCTACTTTGAAGCATTTACCATATAGAAATCCTCCTCCTCCTTTTGGACTGACAAGTGTAAAAGCATGAGACAAAAGGAGCTGGAAGGAAAGAGGAAACTTTGCACAATCTGGAAGAGAGTGAAAGAAGAAAAGAGTGGTAAAGGAACTAAACAAAAAAAAAAAAGCACAATAGGTGGGGGGGGGGAGAAGAAAAAAATCCAAATCAAGAGGGAAAAGAGAGAGAGAAATTGGGTGGCCTGAGCGCAGGCCAATGGCCTGAGCGCAGGCCAATGGCCTGAGCGCAGGGGGGAGAAGAAAAAAATCCAAATCAAGAGGGAAAAGAGAGAGAGAAATTGGGTGGCCTGAGCGCAGGCCACGCCTGCTGGTTTTATACCTGCTGCTGGGATTGACAAAGCTGCCTCTGATTGGTTGCAAAGGCTGCTGGGATTGACAAGGCTGCCTCTGGTTGGTTAACAAGGCATTCTTTGATTGACAAGGCATCTGTCCCTCCCCTTCACCTCATAGCTCACCAATTAACCCATTAACTAACGTCTAGCCGAACCAATCAACCCACTTGAAGGATTACTGTTCATCTTTTTTTCTTAGGGTGTCCCTATGTTCATTGGAGAAATGTTGGGGGGTATGGAGTTCTCCGACTCCCGAGCCGTCTGAAGGCAATCCTGTACAGTGAAGGGTTTTGTTTAAAACGTCTAGTGTTTTATTATGTTTCTATACATGTTGGATGCCGCCCAGCGTGCCTGGGGCAACCCAGTCCGTTGCGTGGGGCATAAAGAATAAAATTATCATTATGGAATGGGGCGACCCGCTGTGTGTGTGTGTTTGTGATTAATGCACTTGGAGGGAAGAGCTGGCTGGAACTCTAAACAGAAGCAGCAGTACACACTGCAACATTTGGTTGCAGGTCCCATTTGGGACATACCACAGATGAAGTCCCTACTTTGAAGCATTTACCATATAGAAATCCTCCTCCTCCTTTTGGACTGACAAGTGTAAAAGCATGAGACAAAAGGAGCTGGAAGGAAAGAGGAAACTTTGCACAATCTGGAAGAGAGTGAAAGAAGAAAAGAGTGGTAAAGGAACTAAACAAAAAAAAAAAAACAACACAATAGGTGGGGGGGGGAGAAGAAAAAAATCCAAATCAAAAGGGAAAAGAGAGAGAGAAATTGGGTGGCCTGAGCGCAGGCCAATGGCCTGAGCGCAGGCCACGCCTGCTGGTTTTATACCTGCTGCTGGGATTGACAAAGCTGCCTCTGATTGGTTGCAAAGGCTGCTGGGATTGACAAGGCTGCCTCTGGTTGGTTAACAAGGCATTCTTTGATTGACAAGGCATCTGTCCCTCCCCTTCACCTCATAGCTCACCAATTAACCCATTAACTAACGTCTAGCCGAACCAATCAACCCACTTGAAGGATTACTGTTCATCTTTTTTTCTTAGGGTGTCCCTATGTTCATTGGAGAAATGTTGGGGGGTATGGAGTTCTCCGACTCCCGAGCCGTCTGAAGGCAATCCTGTACAGTGAAGGGTTTTGTTTAAAACGTCTAGTGTTTTATTATGTTTCTATACATGTTGGATGCCGCCCAGCGTGCCTGGGGCAACCCAGTCCGTTGCGTGGGGCATAAAGAATAAAATTATCATTATGGAATGGGGCGACCCGCTGTGTGTGTGTGTTTGTGATTAATGCACTTGGAGGGAAGAGCTGGCTGGAACTCTAAACAGAAGCAGCAGTACACACTGCAACATTTGGTTGCAGGTCCCATTTGGGACATACCACAGATGAAGTCCCTACTTTGAAGCATTTACCATATAGAAATCCTCCTCCTCCTTTTGGACTGACAAGTGTAAAAGCATGAGACAAAAGGAGCTGGAAGGAAAGAGGAAACTTTGCACAATCTGGAAGAGAGTGAAAGAAGAAAAGAGTGGTAAAGGAACTAAACAAAAAAAAAAAAACAACAACACAAGAGGTGGGGGGGGGAGAAGAAAAAAATCCAAATCAAAAGGGAAAAGAGAGAGAGAAATTGGGTGGCCTGAGCGCAGGCCAATGGCCTGCTGGTTTTATACCTGCTGCTGGGATTGACAAAGCTGCCTCTGATTGGTTGCAAAGGCTGCTGGGATTGACAAGGCTGCCTCTGGTTGGTTAACAAGGCATTCTTTGATTGACAAGGCATCTGTCCCTCCCCTTCACCTCATAGCTCACCAATTAACCCATTAACTAACGTCTAGCCGAACCAATCAACCCACTTGAAGGATTACTGTTCATCTTTTTTTCTTAGGGTGTCCCTATGTTCATTGGAGAAATGTTGGGGGGTATGGAGTTCTCCGACTCCCGAGCCGTCTGAAGGCAATCCTGTACAGTGAAGGGTTTTGTTTAAAACGTCTAGTGTTTTATTATGTTTCTATACATGTTGGATGCCGCCCAGCGTGCCTGGGGCAACCCAGTCCGTTGCGTGGGGCATAAAGAATAAAATTATCATTATGGAATGGGGCGACCCGCTGTGTGTGTGTGTTTGTGATTAATGCACTTGGAGGGAAGAGCTGGCTGGAACTCTAAACAGAAGCAGCAGTACACACTGCAACATTTGGTTGCAGGTCCCATTTGGGACATACCACAGATGAAGTCCCTACTTTGAAGCATTTACCATATAGAAATCCTCCTCCTCCTTTTGGACTGACAAGTGTAAAAGCATGAGACAAAAGGAGCTGGAAGGAAAGAGGAAACTTTGCACAATCTGGAAGAGAGTGAAAGAAGAAAAGAGTGGTAAAGGAACTAAACAAAAAAAAAAAAAACAACACAATAGGTGGGGGGGGGGAGAAGAAAAAAATCCAAATCAAAAGGGAAAAGAGAGAGAGAAATTGGGTGGCCTGAGCGCAGGCCACGCCTGCTGGTTTTATACCTGCTGCTGGGATTGACAAAGCTGCCTCTGATTGGTTGCAAAGGCTGCTGGGATTGACAAGGCTGCCTCTGGTTGGTTAACAAGGCATTCTTTGATTGACAAGGCATCTGTCCCTCCCCTTCACCTCATAGCTCACCAATTAACCCATTAACTAACGTCTAGCCGAACCAATCAACCCACTTGAAGGATTACTGTTCATCTTTTTTTCTTAGGGTGTCCCTATGTTCATTGGAGAAATGTTGGGGGGTATGGAGTTCTCCGACTCCCGAGCCGTCTGAAGGCAATCCTGTACAGTGAAGGGTTTTGTTTAAAACGTCTAGTGTTTTATTATGTTTCTATACATGTTGGATGCCGCCCAGCGTGCCTGGGGCAACCCAGTCCGTTGCGTGGGGCATAAAGAATAAAATTATCATTATGGAATGGGGCGACCCGCTGTGTGTGTGTGTTTGTGATTAATGCACTTGGAGGGAAGAGCTGGCTGGAACTCTAAACAGAAGCAGCAGTACACACTGCAACATTTGGTTGCAGGTCCCATTTGGGACATACCACAGATGAAGTCCCTACTTTGAAGCATTTACCATATAGAAATCCTCCTCCTCCTTTTGGACTGACAAGTGTAAAAGCATGAGACAAAAGGAGCTGGAAGGAAAGAGGAAACTTTGCACAATCTGGAAGAGAGTGAAAGAAGAAAAGAGTGGTAAAGGAACTAAACAAAAAAAAAAAAAAACAACAACACAATAGGTGGGGGGGGGGAGAAGAAAAAAATCCAAATCAAAAGGGAAAAGAGAGAGAGAAATTGGGTGGCCTGAGCGCAGGCCAATGGCCTGCTGGTTTTATACCTGCTGCTGGGATTGACAAAGCTGCCTCTGATTGGTTGCAAAGGCTGCTGGGATTGACAAGGCTGCCTCTGGTTGGTTAACAAGGCATTCTTTGATTGACAAGGCATCTGTCCCTCCCCTTCACCTCATAGCTCACCAATTAACCCATTAACTAACGTCTAGCCGAACCAATCAACCCACTTGAAGGATTACTGTTCATCTTTTTTTCTTAGGGTGTCCCTATGTTCATTGGAGAAATGTTGGGGGGTATGGAGTTCTCCGACTCCCGAGCCGTCTGAAGGCAATCCTGTACAGTGAAGGGTTTTGTTTAAAACGTCTAGTGTTTTATTATGTTTCTATACATGTTGGATGCCGCCCAGCGTGCCTGGGGCAACCCCGTCCGTTGCGTGGGGCATAAAGAATAAAATTATCATTATGGAATGGGGCGACCCGCTGTGTGTGTGTGTTTGTGATTAATGCACTTGGAGGGAAGAGCTGGCTGGAACTCTAAACAGAAGCAGCAGTACACACTGCAACATGTGGTTGCAGGTCCCATTTGGGACATACCACAGATGAAGTCCCTACTTTGAAGCATTTACCATATAGAAATCCTCCTCCTCCTTTTGGACTGACAAGTGTAAAAGCATGAGACAAAAGGAGCTGGAAGGAAAGAGGAAACTTTGCACAATCTGGAAGAGAGTGAAAGAAGAAAAGAGTGGTAAAGGAACTAAACAAAAAAAAAAACACAATAGGTGGGGGGGGGGAGAAGAAAAAAATCCAAATCAAGAGGGAAAAGAGAGAGAGAAATTGGGTGGCCTGAGCGCAGGCCAATGGCCTGAGCGCAGGCCAATGGCCTGAGCGCAGGGGGGAGAAGAAAAAAATCCAAATCAAGAGGGAAAAGAGAGAGAGAAATTGGGTGGCCTGAGCGCAGGCCGGTGGCCTGAGCGCAGGCCGGTGGCCTGAGCGCAGGCCGGTGGCCTGAGCGCAGGCCGGTGGCCTGAGCGCAGGCCGGTGGCCTGAGCGCAGGCCGGTGGCCTGAGCGCAGGCCAGGCCTGCTGGTTTTATACCTGCTGCTGGGATTGACAAAGCTGCCTCTGATTGGTTGCAAAGGCTGCTGGGATTGACAAGGCTGCCTCTGGTTGGTTAACAAGGCATTCTTTGATTGACAAGGCATCTGTCCCTCCCCTTCACCTCATAGCTCACCAATTAACCCATTAACTAACGTCTAGCCGAACCAATCAACCCACTTGAAGGATTACTGTTCATCTTTTTTTCTTAGGGTGTCCCTATGTTCATTGGAGAAATGTTGGGGGGTATGGAGTTCTCCGACTCCCGAGCCGTCTGAAGGCAATCCTGTACAGTGAAGGGTTTTGTTTAAAACGTCTAGTGTTTTATTATGTTTCTATACATGTTGGATGCCGCCCAGCGTGCCTGGGGCAACCCAGTCCGTTGCGTGGGGCATAAAGAATAAAATTATCATTATGGAATGGGGCGACCCGCTGTGTGTGTGTGTTTGTGATTAATGCACTTGGAGGGAAGAGCTGGCTGGAACTCTAAACAGAAGCAGCAGTACACACTGCAACATTTGGTTGCAGGTCCCATTTGGGACATACCACAGATGAAGTCCCTACTTTGAAGCATTTACCATATAGAAATCCTCCTCCTCCTTTTGGACTGACAAGTGTAAAAGCATGAGACAAAAGGAGCTGGAAGGAAAGAGGAAACTTTGCACAATCTGGAAGAGAGTGAAAGAAGAAAAGAGTGGTAAAGGAACTAAACAAAAAAAAAAAAAACAACACAATAGGTGGGGGGGGGAGAAGAAAAAAATCCAAATAAAAAGGGAAAAGAGAGAGAGAAATTGGGTGGCCTGAGCGCAGGCCAATGGCCTGCTGGTTTTATACCTGCTGCTGGGATTGACAAAGCTGCCTCTGATTGGTTGCAAAGGCTGCTGGGATTGACAAGGCTGCCTCTGGTTGGTTAACAAGGCATTCTTTGATTGACAAGGCATCTGTCCCTCCCCTTCACCTCATAGCTCACCAATTAACCCATTAACTAACGTCTAGCCGAACCAATCAACCCACTTGAAGGATTACTGTTCATCTTTTTTTCTTAGGGTGTCCCTATGTTCATTGGAGAAATGTTGGGGGGTATGGAGTTCTCCGACTCCCGAGCCGTCTGAAGGCAATCCTGTACAGTGAAGGGTTTTGTTTAAAACGTCTAGTGTTTTATTATGTTTCTATACATGTTGGATGCCGCCCAGCGTGCCTGGGGCAACCCAGTCCGTTGCGTGGGGCATAAAGAATAAAATTATCATTATGGAATGGGGCGACCCGCTGTGTGTGTGTGTTTGTGATTAATGCACTTGGAGGGAAGAGCTGGCTGGAACTCTAAACAGAAGCAGCAGTACACACTGCAACATTTGGTTGCAGGTCCCATTTGGGACATACCACAGATGAAGTCCCTACTTTGAAGCATTTACCATATAGAAATCCTCCTCCTCCTTTTGGACTGACAAGTGTAAAAGCATGAGACAAAAGGAGCTGGAAGGAAAGAGGAAACTTTGCACAATCTGGAAGAGAGTGAAAGAAGAAAAGAGTGGTAAAGGAACTAAACAAAAAAAAAAAAACAACACAATAGGTGGGGGGGGGGAGAAGAAAAAAATCCAAATCAAAAGGGAAAAGAGAGAGAGAAATTGGGTGGCCTGAGCGCAGGCCAATGGCCTGAGCGCAGGCCACGCCTGCTGGTTTTATACCTGCTGCTGGGATTGACAAAGCTGCCTCTGATTGGTTGCAAAGGCTGCTGGGATTGACAAGGCTGCCTCTGGTTGGTTAACAAGGCATTCTTTGATTGACAAGGCATCTGTCCCTCCCCTTCACCTCATAGCTCACCAATTAACCCATTAACTAACGTCTAGCCGAACCAATCAACCCACTTGAAGGATTACTGTTCATCTTTTTTTCTTAGGGTGTCCCTATGTTCATTGGAGAAATGTTGGGGGGTATGGAGTTCTCCGACTCCCGAGCCGTCTGAAGGCAATCCTGTACAGTGAAGGGTTTTGTTTAAAACGTCTAGTGTTTTATTATGTTTCTATACATGTTGGATGCCGCCCAGCGTGCCTGGGGCAACCCAGTCCGTTGCGTGGGGCATAAAGAATAAAATTATCATTATGGAATGGGGCGACCCGCTGTGTGTGTGTGTTTGTGATTAATGCACTTGGAGGGAAGAGCTGGCTGGAACTCTAAACAGAAGCAGCAGTACACACTGCAACATTTGGTTGCAGGTCCCATTTGGGACATACCACAGATGAAGTCCCTACTTTGAAGCATTTACCATATAGAAATCCTCCTCCTCCTTTTGGACTGACAAGTGTAAAAGCATGAGACAAAAGGAGCTGGAGGGAAAGAGGAAACTTTGCACAATCTGGAAGAGAGTGAAAGAAGAAAAGAGTGGTAAAGGAACTAAACAAAAAAAAAAAAACAACACAATAGGTGGGGGGGGGGGAGAAGAAAAAAATCCAAATCAAAAGGGAAAAGAGAGAGAGAAATTGGGTGGCCTGAGCGCAGGCCAATGGCCTGCTGGTTTTATACCTGCTGCTGGGATTGACAAAGCTGCCTCTGATTGGTTGCAAAGGCTGCTGGGATTGACAAGGCTGCCTCTGGTTGGTTAACAAGGCATTCTTTGATTGACAAGGCATCTGTCCCTCCCCTTCACCTCATAGCTCACCAATTAACCCATTAACTAACGTCTAGCCGAACCAATCAACCCACTTGAAGGATTACTGTTCATCTTTTTTTCTTAGGGTGTCCCTATGTTCATTGGAGAAATGTTGGGGGGTATGGAGTTCTCCGACTCCCGAGCCGTCTGAAGGCAATCCTGTACAGTGAAGGGTTTTGTTTAAAACGTCTAGTGTTTTATTATGTTTCTATACATGTTGGATGCCGCCCAGCGTGCCTGGGGCAACCCAGTCCGTTGCGTGGGGCATAAAGAATAAAATTATCATTATGGAATGGGGCGACCCGCTGTGTGTGTGTGTTTGTGATTAATGCACTTGGAGGGAAGAGCTGGCTGGAACTCTAAACAGAAGCAGCAGTACACACTGCAACATTTGGTTGCAGGTCCCATTTGGGACATACCACAGATGAAGTCCCTACTTTGAAGCATTTACCATATAGAAATCCTCCTCCTCCTTTTGGACTGACAAGTGTAAAAGCATGAGACAAAAGGAGCTGGAAGGAAAGAGGAAACTTTGCACAATCTGGAAGAGAGTGAAAGAAGAAAAGAGTGGTAAAGGAACTAAACAAAAAAAAAAAAACACAATAGGTGGGGGGGGGAGAAGAAAAAAATCCAAATCAAGAGGGAAAAGAGAGAGAGAAATTGGGTGGCCTGAGCGCAGGCCAATGGCCTGAGCGCAGGCCAATGGCCTGAGCGCAGGCCAATGGCCTGAGATTGCCGCCCAGGCCAATGCTGGGATTGCTGCTGGGATTGACAAAGCTGCCTCTGATTGGTTGCAAAGGCTGCTGGGATTGACAAGGCTGCCTCTGGTTGGTTAACAAGGCATTCTTTGATTGACAAGGCATCTGTCCCTCCCCTTCACCTCATAGCTCACCAATTAACCCATTAACTAACGTCTAGCCGAACCAATCAACCCACTTGAAGGATTACTGTTCATCTTTTTTTCTTAGGGTGTCCCTATGTTCATTGGAGAAATGTTGGGGGGTATGGAGTTCTCCGACTCCCGAGCCGTCTGAAGGCAATCCTGTACAGTGAAGGGTTTTGTTTAAAACGTCTAGTGTTTTATTATGTTTCTATACATGTTGGATGCCGCCCAGCGTGCCTGGGGCAACCCAGTCCGTTGCGTGGGGCATAAAGAATAAAATTATCATTATGGAATGGGGCGACCCGCTGTGTGTGTGTGTTTGTGATTAATGCACTTGGAGGGAAGAGCTGGCTGGAACTCTAAACAGAAGCAGCAGTACACACTGCAACATTTGGTTGCAGGTCCCATTTGGGACATACCACAGATGAAGTCCCTACTTTGAAGCATTTACCATATAGAAATCCTCCTCCTCCTTTTGGACTGACAAGTGTAAAAGCATGAGACAAAAGGAGCTGGAAGGAAAGAGGAAACTTTGCACAATCTGGAAGAGAGTGAAAGAAGAAAAGAGTGGTAAAGGAACTAAACAAAAAAAAAAAACACAATAGGTGGGGGGGGGGAGAAGAAAAAAATCCAAATCAAGAGGGAAAAGAGAGAGAGAAATTGGGTGGCCTGAGCGCAGGCCAATGGCCTGAGCGCAGGCCAATGGCCTGAGCGCAGGGGGGAGAAGAAAAAAATCCAAATCAAGAGGGAAAAGAGAAAGAGAAATTGGGTGGCCTGAGCGCAGGCCAATGGCCTGAGCGCAGGCCAATGGCCTGCTGGTTTTATACCTGCTGCTGGGATTGACAAAGCTGCCTCTGATTGGTTGCAAAGGCTGCTGGGATTGACAAGGCTGCCTCTGGTTGGTTAACAAGGCATTCTTTGATTGACAAGGCATCTGTCCCTCCCCTTCACCTCATAGCTCACCAATTAACCCATTAACTAACGTCTAGCCGAACCAATCAACCCACTTGAAGGATTACTGTTCATCTTTTTTTCTTAGGGTGTCCCTATGTTCATTGGAGAAATGTTGGGGGGTATGGAGTTCTCCGACTCCCGAGCCGTCTGAAGGCAATCCTGTACAGTGAAGGGTTTTGTTTAAAACGTCTAGTGTTTTATTATGTTTCTATACATGTTGGATGCCGCCCAGCGTGCCTGGGGCAACCCAGTCCGTTGCGTGGGGCATAAAGAATAAAATTATCATTATGGAATGGGGCGACCCGCTGTGTGTGTGTGTTTGTGATTAATGCACTTGGAGGGAAGAGCTGGCTGGAACTCTAAACAGAAGCAGCAGTACACACTGCAACATTTGGTTGCAGGTCCCATTTGGGACATACCACAGATGAAGTCCCTACTTTGAAGCATTTACCATATAGAAATCCTCCTCCTCCTTTTGGACTGACAAGTGTAAAAGCATGAGACAAAAGGAGCTGGAAGGAAAGAGGAAACTTTGCACAATCTGGAAGAGAGTGAAAGAAGAAAAGAGTGGTAAAGGAACTAAACAAAAAAAAAAAAGCACAATAGGTGGGGGGGGGGAGAAGAAAAAAATCCAAATCAAGAGGGAAAAGAGAGAGAGAAATTGGGTGGCCTGAGCGCAGGCCAATGGCCTGAGCGCAGGCCAATGGCCTGAGCGCAGGGGGGAGAAGAAAAAAATCCAAATCAAGAGGGAAAAGAGAGAGAGAAATTGGGTGGCCTGAGCGCAGGCCACGCCTGCTGGTTTTATACCTGCTGCTGGGATTGACAAAGCTGCCTCTGATTGGTTGCAAAGGCTGCTGGGATTGACAAGGCTGCCTCTGGTTGGTTAACAAGGCATTCTTTGATTGACAAGGCATCTGTCCCTCCCCTTCACCTCATAGCTCACCAATTAACCCATTAACTAACGTCTAGCCGAACCAATCAACCCACTTGAAGGATTACTGTTCATCTTTTTTTCTTAGGGTGTCCCTATGTTCATTGGAGAAATGTTGGGGGGTATGGAGTTCTCCGACTCCCGAGCCGTCTGAAGGCAATCCTGTACAGTGAAGGGTTTTGTTTAAAACGTCTAGTGTTTTATTATGTTTCTATACATGTTGGATGCCGCCCAGCGTGCCTGGGGCAACCCAGTCCGTTGCGTGGGGCATAAAGAATAAAATTATCATTATGGAATGGGGCGACCCGCTGTGTGTGTGTGTTTGTGATTAATGCACTTGGAGGGAAGAGCTGGCTGGAACTCTAAACAGAAGCAGCAGTACACACTGCAACATTTGGTTGCAGGTCCCATTTGGGACATACCACAGATGAAGTCCCTACTTTGAAGCATTTACCATATAGAAATCCTCCTCCTCCTTTTGGACTGACAAGTGTAAAAGCATGAGACAAAAGGAGCTGGAAGGAAAGAGGAAACTTTGCACAATCTGGAAGAGAGTGAAAGAAGAAAAGAGTGGTAAAGGAACTAAACAAAAAAAAAAAAACAACAACACAAGAGGTGGGGGGGGGAGAAGAAAAAAATCCAAATCAAAAGGGAAAAGAGAGAGAGAAATTGGGTGGCCTGAGCGCAGGCCAATGGCCTGCTGGTTTTATACCTGCTGCTGGGATTGACAAAGCTGCCTCTGATTGGTTGCAAAGGCTGCTGGGATTGACAAGGCTGCCTCTGGTTGGTTAACAAGGCATTCTTTGATTGACAAGGCATCTGTCCCTCCCCTTCACCTCATAGCTCACCAATTAACCCATTAACTAACGTCTAGCCGAACCAATCAACCCACTTGAAGGATTACTGTTCATCTTTTTTTCTTAGGGTGTCCCTATGTTCATTGGAGAAATGTTGGGGGGTATGGAGTTCTCCGACTCCCGAGCCGTCTGAAGGCAATCCTGTACAGTGAAGGGTTTTGTTTAAAACGTCTAGTGTTTTATTATGTTTCTATACATGTTGGATGCCGCCCAGCGTGCCTGGGGCAACCCAGTCCGTTGCGTGGGGCATAAAGAATAAAATTATCATTATGGAATGGGGCGACCCGCTGTGTGTGTGTGTTTGTGATTAATGCACTTGGAGGGAAGAGCTGGCTGGAACTCTAAACAGAAGCAGCAGTACACACTGCAACATTTGGTTGCAGGTCCCATTTGGGACATACCACAGATGAAGTCCCTACTTTGAAGCATTTACCATATAGAAATCCTCCTCCTCCTTTTGGACTGACAAGTGTAAAAGCATGAGACAAAAGGAGCTGGAAGGAAAGAGGAAACTTTGCACAATCTGGAAGAGAGTGAAAGAAGAAAAGAGTGGTAAAGGAACTAAACAAAAAAAAAAAAAAACAACACAATAGGTGGGGGGGGGGGAGAAGAAAAAAATCCAAATCAAAAGGGAAAAGAGAGAGAGAAATTGGGTGGCCTGAGCGCAGGCCACGCCTGCTGGTTTTATACCTGCTGCTGGGATTGACAAAGCTGCCTCTGATTGGTTGCAAAGGCTGCTGGGATTGACAAGGCTGCCTCTGGTTGGTTAACAAGGCATTCTTTGATTGACAAGGCATCTGTCCCTCCCCTTCACCTCATAGCTCACCAATTAACCCATTAACTAACGTCTAGCCGAACCAATCAACCCACTTGAAGGATTACTGTTCATCTTTTTTTCTTAGGGTGTCCCTATGTTCATTGGAGAAATGTTGGGGGGTATGGAGTTCTCCGACTCCCGAGCCGTCTGAAGGCAATCCTGTACAGTGAAGGGTTTTGTTTAAAACGTCTAGTGTTTTATTATGTTTCTATACATGTTGGATGCCGCCCAGCGTGCCTGGGGCAACCCAGTCCGTTGCGTGGGGCATAAAGAATAAAATTATCATTATGGAATGGGGCGACCCGCTGTGTGTGTGTGTTTGTGATTAATGCACTTGGAGGGAAGAGCTGGCTGGAACTCTAAACAGAAGCAGCAGTACACACTGCAACATTTGGTTGCAGGTCCCATTTGGGACATACCACAGATGAAGTCCCTACTTTGAAGCATTTACCATATAGAAATCCTCCTCCTCCTTTTGGACTGACAAGTGTAAAAGCATGAGACAAAAGGAGCTGGAAGGAAAGAGGAAACTTTGCACAATCTGGAAGAGAGTGAAAGAAGAAAAGAGTGGTAAAGGAACTAAACAAAAAAAAAAAAAAACAACAACACAATAGGTGGGGGGGGGGGAGAAGAAAAAAATCCAAATCAAAAGGGAAAAGAGAGAGAGAAATTGGGTGGCCTGAGCGCAGGCCAATGGCCTGCTGGTTTTATACCTGCTGCTGGGATTGACAAAGCTGCCTCTGATTGGTTGCAAAGGCTGCTGGGATTGACAAGGCTGCCTCTGGTTGGTTAACAAGGCATTCTTTGATTGACAAGGCATCTGTCCCTCCCCTTCACCTCATAGCTCACCAATTAACCCATTAACTAACGTCTAGCCGAACCAATCAACCCACTTGAAGGATTACTGTTCATCTTTTTTTCTTAGGGTGTCCCTATGTTCATTGGAGAAATGTTGGGGGGTATGGAGTTCTCCGACTCCCGAGCCGTCTGAAGGCAATCCTGTACAGTGAAGGGTTTTGTTTAAAACGTCTAGTGTTTTATTATGTTTCTATACATGTTGGATGCCGCCCAGCGTGCCTGGGGCAACCCCGTCCGTTGCGTGGGGCATAAAGAATAAAATTATCATTATGGAATGGGGCGACCCGCTGTGTGTGTGTGTTTGTGATTAATGCACTTGGAGGGAAGAGCTGGCTGGAACTCTAAACAGAAGCAGCAGTACACACTGCAACATGTGGTTGCAGGTCCCATTTGGGACATACCACAGATGAAGTCCCTACTTTGAAGCATTTACCATATAGAAATCCTCCTCCTCCTTTTGGACTGACAAGTGTAAAAGCATGAGACAAAAGGAGCTGGAAGGAAAGAGGAAACTTTGCACAATCTGGAAGAGAGTGAAAGAAGAAAAGAGTGGTAAAGGAACTAAACAAAAAAAAAAACACAATAGGTGGGGGGGGGGAGAAGAAAAAAATCCAAATCAAGAGGGAAAAGAGAGAGAGAAATTGGGTGGCCTGAGCGCAGGCCAATGGCCTGAGCGCAGGCCAATGGCCTGAGCACAGGCCAATGGCCTGAGATTGCCGCCCAGGCCAATGCTGGGATTGCTGCTGGGATTGACAAAGCTGCCTCTGATTGGTTGCAAAGGCTGCTGGGATTGACAAGGCTGCCTCTGGTTGGTTAACAAGGCATTCTTTGATTGACAAGGCATCTGTCCCTCCCCTTCACCTCATAGCTCACCAATTAACCCATTAACTAACGTCTAGCCGAACCAATCAACCCACTTGAAGGATTACTGTTCATCTTTTTTTCTTAGGGTGTCCCTATGTTCATTGGAGAAATGTTGGGGGGTATGGAGTTCTCCGACTCCCGAGCCGTCTGAAGGCAATCCTGTACAGTGAAGGGTTTTGTTTAAAACGTCTAGTGTTTTATTATGTTTCTATACATGTTGGATGCCGCCCAGCGTGCCTGGGGCAACCCAGTCCGTTGCGTGGGGCATAAAGAATAAAATTATCATTATGGAATGGGGCGACCCGCTGTGTGTGTGTGTTTGTGATTAATGCACTTGGAGGGAAGAGCTGGCTGGAACTCTAAACAGAAGCAGCAGTACACACTGCAACATTTGGTTGCAGGTCCCATTTGGGACATACCACAGATGAAGTCCCTACTTTGAAGCATTTACCATATAGAAATCCTCCTCCTCCTTTTGGACTGACAAGTGTAAAAGCATGAGACAAAAGGAGCTGGAAGGAAAGAGGAAACTTTGCACAATCTGGAAGAGAGTGAAAGAAGAAAAGAGTGGTAAAGGAACTAAACAAAAAAAAAAAACACAATAGGTGGGGGGGGGAGAAGAAAAAAATCCAAATCAAGAGGGAAAAGAGAGAGAGAAATTGGGTGGCCTGAGCGCAGGCCAATGGCCTGAGCGCAGGCCAATGGCCTGAGCGCAGGGGGGAGAAGAAAAAAAATCCAAATCAAGAGGGAAAAGAGAGAGAGAAATTGGGTGGCCTGAGCGCAGGCCAATGGCCTGAGCGCAGGCCACGCCTGCTGGTTTTATACCTGCTGCTGGGATTGACAAAGCTGCCTCTGATTGGTTGCAAAGGCTGCTGGGATTGACAAGGCTGCCTCTGGTTGGTTAACAAGGCATTCTTTGATTGACAAGGCATCTGTCCCTCCCCTTCACCTCATAGCTCACCAATTAACCCATTAACTAACGTCTAGCCGAACCAATCAACCCACTTGAAGGATTACTGTTCATCTTTTTTTCTTAGGGTGTCCCTATGTTCATTGGAGAAATGTTGGGGGGTATGGAGTTCTCCGACTCCCGAGCCGTCTGAAGGCAATCCTGTACAGTGAAGGGTTTTGTTTAAAACGTCTAGTGTTTTATTATGTTTCTATACATGTTGGATGCCGCCCAGCGTGCCTGGGGCAACCCAGTCCGTTGCGTGGGGCATAAAGAATAAAATTATCATTATGGAATGGGGCGACCCGCTGTGTGTGTGTGTTTGTGATTAATGCACTTGGAGGGAAGAGCTGGCTGGAACTCTAAACAGAAGCAGCAGTACACACTGCAACATTTGGTTGCAGGTCCCATTTGGGACATACCACAGATGAAGTCCCTACTTTGAAGCATTTACCATATAGAAATCCTCCTCCTCCTTTTGGACTGACAAGTGTAAAAGCATGAGACAAAAGGAGCTGGAAGGAAAGAGGAAACTTTGCACAATCTGGAAGAGAGTGAAAGAAGAAAAGAGTGGTAAAGGAACTAAACAAAAAAAAAAAACACAATAGGTGGGGGGGGGGAGAAGAAAAAAATCCAAATCAAGAGGGAAAAGAGAGAGAGAAATTGGGTGGCCTGAGCGCAGGCCAATGGCCTGAGCACAGGCCAATGGCCTGAGATTGCCGCCCAGGCCAATGCTGGGATTGCTGCTGGGATTGACAAAGCTGCCTCTGATTGGTTGCAAAGGCTGCTGGGATTGACAAGGCTGCCTCTGGTTGGTTAACAAGGCATTCTTTGATTGACAAGGCATCTGTCCCTCCCCTTCACCTCATAGCTCACCAATTAACCCATTAACTAACGTCTAGCCGAACCAATCAACCCACTTGAAGGATTACTGTTCATCTTTTTTTCTTAGGGTGTCCCTATGTTCATTGGAGAAATGTTGGGGGGTATGGAGTTCTCCGACTCCCGAGCCGTCTGAAGGCAATCCTGTACAGTGAAGGGTTTTGTTTAAAACGTCTAGTGTTTTATTATGTTTCTATACATGTTGGATGCCGCCCAGCGTGCCTGGGGAAACCCAGTCCGTTGCGTGGGGCATAAAGAATAAAATTATCATTATGGAATGGGGCGACCCGCTGTGTGTGTGTGTTTGTGATTAATGCACTTGGAGGGAAGAGCTGGCTGGAACTCTAAACAGAAGCAGCAGTACACACTGCAACATTTGGTTGCAGGTCCCATTTGGGACATACCACAGATGAAGTCCCTACTTTGAAGCATTTACCATATAGAAATCCTCCTCCTCCTTTTGGACTGACAAGTGTAAAAGCATGAGACAAAAGGAGCTGGAAGGAAAGAGGAAACTTTGCACAATCTGGAAGAGAGTGAAAGAAGAAAAGAGTGGTAAAGGAACTAAACAAAAAAAAAAAAAACACAATAGGTGGGGGGGGGGAGAAGAAAAAAATCCAAATCAAGAGGGAAAAGAGAGAGAGAAATTGGGTGGCCTGAGCGCAGGCCAATGGCCTGAGCGCAGGCCAATGGCCTGAGCGCAGGGGGGAGAAGAAAAAAATCCAAATCAAGAGGGAAAAGAGAGAGAGAAATTGGGTGGCCTGAGCGCAGGCCAATGGCCTGAGCGCAGGCCACGCCTGCTGGTTTTATACCTGCTGCTGGGATTGACAAAGCTGCCTCTGATTGGTTGCAAAGGCTGCTGGGATTGACAAGGCTGCCTCTGGTTGGTTAACAAGGCATTCTTTGATTGACAAGGCATCTGTCCCTCCCCTTCACCTCATAGCTCACCAATTAACCCATTAACTAACGTCTAGCCGAACCAATCAACCCACTTGAAGGATTACTGTTCATCTTTTTTTCTTAGGGTGTCCCTATGTTCATTGGAGAAATGTTGGGGGGTATGGAGTTCTCCGACTCCCGAGCCGTCTGAAGGCAATCCTGTACAGTGAAGGGTTTTGTTTAAAACGTCTAGTGTTTTATTATGTTTCTATACATGTTGGATGCCGCCCAGCGTGCCTGGGGCAACCCAGTCCGTTGCGTGGGGCATAAAGAATAAAATTATCATTATGGAATGGGGCGACCCGCTGTGTGTGTGTGTTTGTGATTAATGCACTTGGAGGGAAGAGCTGGCTGGAACTCTAAACAGAAGCAGCAGTACACACTGCAACATTTGGTTGCAGGTCCCATTTGGGACATACCACAGATGAAGTCCCTACTTTGAAGCATTTACCATATAGAAATCCTCCTCCTCCTTTTGGACTGACAAGTGTAAAAGCATGAGACAAAAGGAGCTGGAAGGAAAGAGGAAACTTTGCACAATCTGGAAGAGAGTGAAAGAAGAAAAGAGTGGTAAAGGAACTAAACAAAAAAAAAAACACAATAGGTGGGGGGGGAGAAGAAAAAAATCCAAATCAAGAGGGAAAAGAGAGAGAGAAATTGGGTGGCCTGAGCGCAGGCCAATGGCCAATGGCCTGAGCGCAGGCCAGGCCTGCTGGTTTTATACCTGCTGCTGGGATTGACAAAGCTGCCTCTGATTGGTTGCAAAGGCTGCTGGGATTGACAAGGCTGCCTCTGGTTGGTTAACAAGGCATTCTTTGATTGACAAGGCATCTGTCCCTCCCCTTCACCTCATAGCTCACCAATTAACCCATTAACTAACGTCTAGCCGAACCAATCAACCCACTTGAAGGATTACTGTTCATCTTTTTTTCTTAGGGTGTCCCTATGTTCATTGGAGAAATGTTGGGGGGTATGGAGTTCTCCGACTCCCGAGCCGTCTGAAGGCAATCCTGTACAGTGAAGGGTTTTGTTTAAAACGTCTAGTGTTTTATTATGTTTCTATACATGTTGGATGCCGCCCAGCGTGCCTGGGGCAACCCAGTCCGTTGCGTGGGGCATAAAGAATAAAATTATCATTATGGAATGGGGCGACCCGCTGTGTGTGTGTGTTTGTGATTAATGCACTTGGAGGGAAGAGCTGGCTGGAACTCTAAACAGAAGCAGCAGTACACACTGCAACATTTGGTTGCAGGTCCCATTTGGGACATACCACAGATGAAGTCCCTACTTTGAAGCATTTACCATATAGAAATCCTCCTCCTCCTTTTGGACTGACAAGTGTAAAAGCATGAGACAAAAGGAGCTGGAAGGAAAGAGGAAACTTTGCACAATCTGGAAGAGAGTGAAAGAAGAAAAGAGTGGTAAAGGAACTAAACAAAAAAAAAAACACAATAGGTGGGGGGGGGAGAAGAAAAAAATCCAAATCAAGAGGGAAAAGAGAGAGAGAAATTGGGTGGCCTGAGCGCAGGCCAATGGCCTGAGCGCAGGCCAATGGCCTGAGATTGCCGCCCAGGCCAATGCTGGGATTGCTGCTGGGATTGACAAAGCTGCCTCTGATTGGTTGCAAAGGCTGCTGGGATTGACAAGGCTGCCTCTGGTTGGTTAACAAGGCATTCTTTGATTGACAAGGCATCTGTCCCTCCCCTTCACCTCATAGCTCACCAATTAACCCATTAACTAACGTCTAGCCGAACCAATCAACCCACTTGAAGGATTACTGTTCATCTTTTTTTCTTAGGGTGTCCCTATGTTCATTGGAGAAATGTTGGGGGGTATGGAGTTCTCCGACTCCCGAGCCGTCTGAAGGCAATCCTGTACAGTGAAGGGTTTTGTTTAAAACGTCTAGTGTTTTATTATGTTTCTATACATGTTGGATGCCGCCCAGCGTGCCTGGGGCAACCCAGTCCGTTGCGTGGGGCATAAAGAATAAAATTATCATTATGGAATGGGGCGACCCGCTGTGTGTGTGTGTTTGTGATTAATGCACTTGGAGGGAAGAGCTGGCTGGAACTCTAAACAGAAGCAGCAGTACACACTGCAACATTTGGTTGCAGGTCCCATTTGGGACATACCACAGATGAAGTCCCTACTTTGAAGCATTTACCATATAGAAATCCTCCTCCTCCTTTTGGACTGACAAGTGTAAAAGCATGAGACAAAAGGAGCTGGAAGGAAAGAGGAAACTTTGCACAATCTGGAAGAGAGTGAAAGAAGAAAAGAGTGGTAAAGGAACTAAACAAAAAAAAAAAACACAATAGGTGGGGGGGGAGAAGAAAAAAATCCAAATCAAGAGGGAAAAGAGAGAGAGAAATTGGGTGGCCTGAGCGCAGGCCAATGGCCTGCTGGTTTTATACCTGCTGCTGGGATTGACAAAGCTGCCTCTGATTGGTTGCAAAGGCTGCTGGGATTGACAAGGCTGCCTCTGGTTGGTTAACAAGGCATTCTTTGATTGACAAGGCATCTGTCCCTCCCCTTCACCTCATAGCTCACCAATTAACCCATTAACTAACGTCTAGCCGAACCAATCAACCCACTTGAAGGATTACTGTTCATCTTTTTTTCTTAGGGTGTCCCTATGTTCATTGGAGAAATGTTGGGGGGTATGGAGTTCTCCGACTCCCGAGCCGTCTGAAGGCAATCCTGTACAGTGAAGGGTTTTGTTTAAAACGTCTAGTGTTTTATTATGTTTCTATACATGTTGGATGCCGCCCAGCGTGCCTGGGGCAACCCAGTCCGTTGCGTGGGGCATAAAGAATAAAATTATCATTATGGAATGGGGCGACCCGCTGTGTGTGTGTGTTTGTGATTAATGCACTTGGAGGGAAGAGCTGGCTGGAACTCTAAACAGAAGCAGCAGTACACACTGCAACATTTGGTTGCAGGTCCCATTTGGGACATACCACAGATGAAGTCCCTACTTTGAAGCATTTACCATATAGAAATCCTCCTCCTCCTTTTGGACTGACAAGTGTAAAAGCATGAGACAAAAGGAGCTGGAAGGAAAGAGGAAACTTTGCACAATCTGGAAGAGAGTGAAAGAAGAAAAGAGTGGTAAAGGAACTAAACAAAAAAAAAAAAACACAATAGGTGGGGGGGGAGAAGAAAAAAATCCAAATCAAGAGGGAAAAGAGAGAGAGAAATTGGGTGGCCTGAGCGCAGGCCAATGGCCTGCTGGTTTTATACCTGCTGCTGGGATTGACAAAGCTGCCTCTGATTGGTTGCAAAGGCTGCTGGGATTGACAAGGCTGCCTCTGGTTGGTTAACAAGGCATTCTTTGATTGACAAGGCATCTGTCCCTCCCCTTCACCTCATAGCTCACCAATTAACCCATTAACTAACGTCTAGCCGAACCAATCAACCCACTTGAAGGATTACTGTTCATCTTTTTTTCTTAGGGTGTCCCTATGTTCATTGGAGAAATGTTGGGGGGTATGGAGTTCTCCGACTCCCGAGCCGTCTGAAGGCAATCCTGTACAGTGAAGGGTTTTGTTTAAAACGTCTAGTGTTTTATTATGTTTCTATACATGTTGGATGCCGCCCAGCGTGCCTGGGGCAACCCAGTCCGTTGCGTGGGGCATAAAGAATAAAATTATCATTATGGAATGGGGCGACCCGCTGTGTGTGTGTGTTTGTGATTAATGCACTTGGAGGGAAGAGCTGGCTGGAACTCTAAACAGAAGCAGCAGTACACACTGCAACATTTGGTTGCAGGTCCCATTTGGTACATACCACAGATGAAGTCCCTACTTTGAAGCATTTACCATATAGAAATCCTCCTCCTCCTTTTGGACTGACAAGTGTAAAAGCATGAGACAAAAGGAGCTAGAAGGAAAGAGGAAACTTTGCACAATCTGGAAGAGAGTGAAAGAAGAAAAGAGTGGTAAAGGAACTAAACAAAAAAAAAAAACACAATAGGTGGGGGGGGGGAGAAGAAAAAAATCCAAATCAAGAGGGAAAAGAGAGAGAGAAATTGGGTGGCCTGAGCGCAGGCCAATGGCCTGAGCGCAGGCCAATGGCCTGAGCGCAGGCCAATGGCCTGAGCGCAGGCCAATGGCCTGAGCGCAGGCCAATGGCCTGAGCGCAGGCCAATGGCCTGAGCGCAGGCCAATGGCCTGAGCGCAGGCCAATGGCCTGAGCGCAGGCCAATGGCCTGAGCGCAGGCCAATGGCCTGAGCGCAGGCCAATGGCCTGAGCGCAGGCCAATGGCCTGAGCGCAGGCCAATGGCCTGAGCGCAGGCCAATGGCCTGAGCGCAGGCCAATGGCCTGAGCGCAGGCCAATGGCCTGAGCGCAGGCCAATGGCCTGAGCGCAGGCCAATGGCCTGAGCGCAGGCCAATGGCCTGAGCGCAGGCCAGGCCTGCTGGTTTTATACCTGCTGCTGGGATTGACAAAGCTGCCTCTGATTGGTTGCAAAGGCTGCTGGGATTGACAAGGCTGCCTCTGGTTGGTTAACAAGGCATTCTTTGATTGACAAGGCATCTGTCCCTCCCCTTCACCTCATAGCTCACCAATTAACCCATTAACTAACGTCTAGCCGAACCAATCAACCCACTTGAAGGATTACTGTTCATCTTTTTTTCTTAGGGTGTCCCTATGTTCATTGGAGAAATGTTGGGGGGTATGGAGTTCTCCGACTCCCGAGCCGTCTGAAGGCAATCCTGTACAGTGAAGGGTTTTGTTTAAAACGTCTAGTGTTTTATTATGTTTCTATACATGTTGGATGCCGCCCAGCGTGCCTGGGGCAACCCAGTCCGTTGCGTGGGGCATAAAGAATAAAATTATCATTATGGAATGGGGCGACCCGCTGTGTGTGTGTGTTTGTGATTAATGCACTTGGAGGGAAGAGCTGGCTGGAACTCTAAACAGAAGCAGCAGTACACACTGCAACATTTGGTTGCAGGTCCCATTTGGGACATACCACAGATGAAGTCCCTACTTTGAAGCATTTACCATATAGAAATCCTCCTCCTCCTTTTGGACTGACAAGTGTAAAAGCATGAGACAAAAGGAGCTGGAAGGAAAGAGGAAACTTTGCACAATCTGGAAGAGAGTGAAAGAAGAAAAGAGTGGTAAAGGAACTAAACAAAAAAAAAAAACACAATAGGTGGGGGGGGGGAGAAGAAAAAAATCCAAATCAAGAGGGAAAAGAGAGAGAGAAATTGGGTGGCCTGAGCGCAGGCCAATGGCCTGCTGGTTTTATACCTGCTGCTGGGATTGACAAAGCTGCCTCTGATTGGTTGCAAAGGCTGCTGGGATTGACAAGGCTGCCTCTGGTTGGTTAACAAGGCATTCTTTGATTGACAAGGCATCTGTCCCTCCCCTTCACCTCATAGCTCACCAATTAACCCATTAACTAACGTCTAGCCGAACCAATCAACCCACTTGAAGGATTACTGTTCATCTTTTTTTCTTAGGGTGTCCCTATGTTCATTGGAGAAATGTTGGGGGGTATGGAGTTCTCCGACTCCCGAGCCGTCTGAAGGCAATCCTGTACAGTGAAGGGTTTTGTTTAAAACGTCTAGTGTTTTATTATGTTTCTATACATGTTGGATGCCGCCCAGCGTGCCTGGGGCAACCCAGTCCGTTGCGTGGGGCATAAAGAATAAAATTATCATTATGGAATGGGGCGACCCGCTGTGTGTGTGTGTTTGTGATTAATGCACTTGGAGGGAAGAGCTGGCTGGAACTCTAAACAGAAGCAGCAGTACACACTGCAACATTTGGTTGCAGGTCCCATTTGGGACATACCACAGATGAAGTCCCTACTTTGAAGCATTTACCATATAGAAATCCTCCTCCTCCTTTTGGACTGACAAGTGTAAAAGCATGAGACAAAAGGAGCTGGAAGGAAAGAGGAAACTTTGCACAATCTGGAAGAGAGTGAAAGAAGAAAAGAGTGGTAAAGGAACTAAACAAAAAAAAAAAACACAATAGGTGGGGGGGGGGGAGAAGAAAAAAATCCAAATCAAGAGGGAAAAGAGAGAGAGAAATTGGGTGGCCTGAGCGCAGGCCAATGGCCTGAGCGCAGGCCAATGGCCTGAGCGCAGGGGGGAGAAGAAAAAAATCCAAATCAAGAGGGAAAAGAGAGAGAGAAATTGGGTGGCCTGAGCGCAGGCCAATGGCCTGCTGGTTTTATACCTGCTGCTGGGATTGACAAAGCTGCCTCTGATTGGTTGCAAAGGCTGTTGGGATTGACAAGGCTGCCTCTGGTTGGTTAACAAGGCATTCTTTGATTGACAAGGCATCTGTCCCTCCCCTTCACCTCATAGCTCACCAATTAACCCATTAACTAACGTCTAGCCGAACCAATCAACCCACTTGAAGGATTACTGTTCATCTTTTTTTCTTAGGGTGTCCCTATGTTCATTGGAGAAATGTTGGGGGGTATGGAGTTCTCCGACTCCCGAGCCGTCTGAAGGCAATCCTGTACAGTGAAGGGTTTTGTTTAAAACGTCTAGTGTTTTATTATGTTTCTATACATGTTGGATGCCGCCCAGCGTGCCTGGGGCAACCCAGTCCGTTGCGTGGGGCATAAAGAATAAAATTATCATTATGGAATGGGGCGACCCGCTGTGTGTGTGTGTTTGTGATTAATGCACTTGGAGGGAAGAGCTGGCTGGAACTCTAAACAGAAGCAGCAGTACACACTGCAACATTTGGTTGCAGGTCCCATTTGGGACATACCACAGATGAAGTCCCTACTTTGAAGCATTTACCATATAGAAATCCTCCTCCTCCTTTTGGACTGACAAGTGTAAAAGCATGAGACAAAAGGAGCTGGAAGGAAAGAGGAAACTTTGCACAATCTGGAAGAGAGTGAAAGAAGAAAAGAGTGGTAAAGGAACTAAACAAAAAAAAAAAACACAATAGGTGGGGGGGGAGAAGAAAAAAATCCAAATCAAGAGGGAAAAGAGAGAGAGAAATTGGGTGGCCTGAGCGCAGGCCAATGGCCTGCTGGTTTTATACCTGCTGCTGGGATTGACAAAGCTGCCTCTGATTGGTTGCAAAGGCTGCTGGGATTGACAAGGCTGCCTCTGGTTGGTTAACAAGGCATTCTTTGATTGACACGGCATCTGTCCCTCCCCTTCACCTCATAGCTCACCAATTAACCCATTAACTAACGTCTAGCCGAACCAATCAACCCACTTGAAGGATTACTGTTCATCTTTTTTTCTTAGGGTGTCCCTATGTTCATTGGAGAAATGTTGGGGGGTATGGAGTTCTCCGACTCCCGAGCCGTCTGAAGGCAATCCTGTACAGTGAAGGGTTTTGTTTAAAACGTCTAGTGTTTTATTATGTTTCTATACATGTTGGATGCCGCCCAGCGTGCCTGGGGCAACCCAGTCCGTTGCGTGGGGCATAAAGAATAAAATTATCATTATGGAATGGGGCGACCCGCTGTGTGTGTGTGTTTGTGATTAATGCACTTGGAGGGAAGAGCTGGCTGGAACTCTAAACAGAAGCAGCAGTACACACTGCAACATTTGGTTGCAGGTCCCATTTGGTACATACCACAGATGAAGTCCCTACTTTGAAGCATTTACCATATAGAAATCCTCCTCCTCCTTTTGGACTGACAAGTGTAAAAGCATGAGACAAAAGGAGCTGGAAGGAAAGAGGAAACTTTGCACAATCTGGAAGAGAGTGAAAGAAGAAAAGAGTGGTAAAGGAACTAAACAAAAAAAAAACACAATAGGTGGGGGGGGGGAGAAGAAAAAAATCCAAATCAAGAGGGAAAAGAGAGAGAGAAATTGGGTGGCCTGAGCGCAGGCCAATGGCCTGAGCGCAGGCCAATGGCCTGAGCGCAGGCCAATGGCCTGAGCGCAGGCCAATGGCCTGAGCGCAGGCCAATGGCGTGAGCGCAGGCCAGGCCTACTGGTTTTATACCTGCTGCTGGGATTGACAAAGCTGCCTCTGATTGGTTGCAAAGGCTGCTGGGATTGACAAGGCTGCCTCTGGTTGGTTAACAAGGCATTCTTTGATTGACAAGGCATCTGTCCCTCCCCTTCACCTCATAGCTCACCAATTAACCCATTAACTAACGTCTAGCCGAACCAATCAACCCACTTGAAGGATTACTGTTCATCTTTTTTTCTTAGGGTGTCCCTATGTTCATTGGAGAAATGTTGGGGGGTATGGAGTTCTCCGACTCCCGAGCCGTCTGAAGGCAATCCTGTACAGTGAAGGGTTTTGTTTAAAACGTCTAGTGTTTTATTATGTTTCTA
This sequence comes from Podarcis vaucheri, assembly GCF_965113315.1. Classification (NCBI taxonomy): domain Eukaryota; kingdom Metazoa; phylum Chordata; class Lepidosauria; order Squamata; family Lacertidae; genus Podarcis; species Podarcis vaucheri. The sequence goes on along the minus strand of NC_138754.1, from coordinate 28,570,766 downwards.
TACATGTTGGATGCCGCCCAGCGTGCCTGGGGCAACCCAGTCCGTTGCGTGGGGCATAAAGAATAAAATTATCATTATGGAATGGGGCGACCCGCTGTTTGTGTGTGTTTGTGATTAATGCACTTGGAGGGAAGAGCTGGCTGGAACTCTAAACAGAAGCAGCAGTACACACTGCAACATTTGGTTGCAGGTCCCATTTGGGACATACCACAGATGAAGTCCCTACTTTGAAGCATTTACCATATAGAAATCCTCCTCCTCCTTTTGGACTGACAAGTGTAAAAGCATGAGACAAAAGGAGCTGGAAGGAAAGAGGAAACTTTGCACAATCTGGAAGAGAGTGAAAGAAGAAAAGAGTGGTAAAGGAACTAAACAAAAAAAAAAAACACAATAGGTGGGGGGGGGGAGAAGAAAAAAATCCAAATCAAGAGGGAAAAGAGAGAGAGAAATTGGGTGGCCTGAGCGCAGGCCAATGGCCTGAGCGCAGGCCAATGGCCTGAGCGCAGGCCAATGGCCTGAGCGCAGGCCAATGGCCTGAGCGCAGGCCAATGGCCTGAGCGCAGGCCAATGGCCTGAGCGCAGGCCAATGGCCTGAGCGCAGGCCAATGGCCTGAGCGCAGGCCAATGGCCTGAGCGCAGGCCAATGGCCTGAGCGCAGGCCAGGCCTGCTGGTTTTATACCTGCTGCTGGGATTGACAAAGCTGCCTCTGATTGATTGCAAAGGCTGCTGGGATTGACAAGGCTGCCTCTGGTTGGTTAACAAGGCATTCTTTGATTGACAAGGCATCTGTCCCTCCCCTTCACCTCATAGCTCACCAATTAACCCATTAACTAACGTCTAGCCGAACCAATCAACCCACTTGAAGGATTACTGTTCATCTTTTTTTCTTAGGGTGTCCCTATGTTCATTGGAGAAATGTTGGGGGGTATGGAGTTCTCCGACTCCCGAGCCGTCTGAAGGCAATCCTGTACAGTGAAGGGTTTTGTTTAAAACGTCTAGTGTTTTATTATGTTTCTATACATGTTGGATGCCGCCCAGCGTGCCTGGGGCAACCCAGTCCGTTGCGTGGGGCATAAAGAATAAAATTATCATTATGGAATGGGGCGACCCGCTGTGTGTGTGTGTTTGTGATTAATGCACTTGGAGGGAAGAGCTGGCTGGAACTCTAAACAGAAGCAGCAGTACACACTGCAACATTTGGTTGCAGGTCCCATTTGGGACATACCACAGATGAAGTCCCTACTTTGAAGCATTTACCATATAGAAATCCTCCTCCTCCTTTTGGACTGACAAGTGTAAAAGCATGAGACAAAAGGAGCTGGAAGGAAAGAGGAAACTTTGCACAATCTGGAAGAGAGTGAAAGAAGAAAAGAGTGGTAAAGGAACTAAACAAAAAAAAAACACAATAGGTGGGGGGGGGGGAGAAGAAAAAAATCCAAATCAAGAGGGAAAAGAGAGAGAGAAATTGGGTGGCCTGAGCGCAGGCCAATGGCCTGAGATTGCCGCCCAGGCCAATGCTGGGATTGCTGCTGGGATTGACAAAGCTGCCTCTGATTGGTTGCAAAGGCTGCTGGGATTGACAAGGCTGCCTGTGGTTGGTTAACAAGGCATTCTTTGATTGACAAGGCATCTGTCCCTCCCCTTCACCTCATAGCTCACCAATTAACCCATTAACTAACGTCTAGCCGAACCAATCAACCCACTTGAAGGATTACTGTTCATCTTTTTTTCTTAGGGTGTCCCTATGTTCATTGGAGAAATGTTGGGGGGTATGGAGTTCTCCGACTCCCGAGCCGTCTGAAGGCAATCCTGTACAGTGAAGGGTTTTGTTTAAAACGTCTAGTGTTTTATTATGTTTCTATACATGTTGGATGCCGCCCAGCGTGCCTGGGGCAACCCAGTCCGTTGCGTGGGGCATAAAGAATAAAATTATCATTATGGAATGGGGCGACCCGCTGTGTGTGTGTGTTTGTGATTAATGCACTTGGAGGGAAGAGCTGGCTGGAACTCTAAACAGAAGCAGCAGTACACACTGCAACATTTGGTTGCAGGTCCCATTTGGGACATACCACAGATGAAGTCCCTACTTTGAAGCATTTACCATATAGAAATCCTCCTCCTCCTTTTGGACTGACAAGTGTAAAAGCATGAGACAAAAGGAGCTGGAAGGAAAGAGGAAACTTTGCACAATCTGGAAGAGAGTGAAAGAAGAAAAGAGTGGTAAAGGAACTAAACAAAAAAAAAAAACACAATAGGTGGGGGGGGAGAAGAAAAAAATCCAAATCAAGAGGGAAAAGAGAGAGAGAAATTGGGTGGCCTGAGCGCAGGCCAATGGCCTGAGCGCAGGCCAATGGCCTGAGCGCAGGCCAATGGCCTGAGCGCAGGCCAATGGCCTGAGCGCAGGCCAATGGCCTGAGCGCAGGCCAATGGCCTGAGCGCAGGCCAATGGCCTGAGCGCAGGCCAATGGCCTGAGCGCAGGCCAATGGCCTGAGCGCAGGCCAATGGCCTGAGCGCAGGCCAATGGCCTGAGCGCAGGCCAATGGCCTGAGCGCAGGCCAATGGCCTGAGCGCAGGCCAATGGCCTGAGCGCAGGCCAATGGCCTGAGCGCAGGCCAATGGCCTGAGCGCAGGCCAGGCCTGCTGGTTTTATACCTGCTGCTGGGATTGACAAAGCTGCCTCTGATTGGTTGCAAAGGCTGCTGGGATTGACAAGGCTGCCTCTGGTTGGTTAACAAGGCATTCTTTGATTGACAAGGCATCTGTCCCTCCCCTTCACCTCATAGCTCACCAATTAACCCATTAACTAACGTCTAGCCGAACCAATCAACCCACTTGAAGGATTACTGTTCATCTTTTTTTCTTAGGGTGTCCCTATGTTCATTGGAGAAATGTTGGGGGGTATGGAGTTCTCCGACTCCCGAGCCGTCTGAAGGCAATCCTGTACAGTGAAGGGTTTTGTTTAAAACGTCTAGTGTTTTATTATGTTTCTATACATGTTGGATGCCGCCCAGCGTGCCTGGGGCAACCCAGTCCGTTGCGTGGGGCATAAAGAATAAAATTATCATTATGGAATGGGGCGACCCGCTGTGTGTGTGTGTTTGTGATTAATGCACTTGGAGGGAAGAGCTGGCTGGAACTCTAAACAGAAGCAGCAGTACACACTGCAACATTTGGTTGCAGGTCCCATTTGGGACATACCACAGATGAAGTCCCTACTTTGAAGCATTTACCATATAGAAATCCTCCTCCTCCTTTTGGACTGACAAGTGTAAAAGCATGAGACAAAAGGAGCTGGAAGGAAAGAGGAAACTTTGCACAATCTGGAAGAGAGTGAAAGAAGAAAAGAGTGGTAAAGGAACTAAACAAAAAAAAAAAACACAATAGGTGGGGGGGGAGAAGAAAAAAATCCAAATCAAGAGGGAAAAGAGAGAGAGAAATTGGGTGGCCTGAGCGCAGGCCAATGGCCTGAGCGCAGGCCAATGGCCTGAGCGCAGGCCAATGGCCTGAGCGCAGGCCAATGGCCTGAGCGCAGGCCAATGGCCTGAGCGCAGGCCAATGGCCTGAGCGCAGGCCAATGGCCTGAGCGCAGGCCAATGGCCTGAGCGCAGGCCAATGGCCTGAGCGCAGGCCAATGGCCTGAGCGCAGGCCAATGGCCTGAGCGCAGGCCAATGGCCTGAGCGCAGGCCAATGGCCTGAGCGCAGGCCAATGGCCTGAGCGCAGGCCAATGGCCTGAGCGCAGGCCAATGGCCTGAGCGCAGGCCAGGCCTGCTGGTTTTATACCTGCTGCTGGGATTGACAAAGCTGCCTCTGATTGGTTGCAAAGGCTGCTGGGATTGACAAGGCTGCCTCTGGTTGGTTAACAAGGCATTCTTTGATTGACAAGGCATCTGTCCCTCCCCTTCACCTCATAGCTCACCAATTAACCCATTAACTAACGTCTAGCCGAACCAATCAACCCACTTGAAGGATTACTGTTCATCTTTTTTTCTTAGGGTGTCCCTATGTTCATTGGAGAAATGTTGGGGGGTATGGAGTTCTCCGACTCCCGAGCCGTCTGAAGGCAATCCTGTACAGTGAAGGGTTTTGTTTAAAACGTCTAGTGTTTTATTATGTTTCTATACATGTTGGATGCCGCCCAGCGTGCCTGGGGCAACCCAGTCCGTTGCGTGGGGCATAAAGAATAAAATTATCATTATGGAATGGGGCGACCCGCTGTGTGTGTGTGTTTGTGATTAATGCACTTGGAGGGAAGAGCTGGCTGGAACTCTAAACAGAAGCAGCAGTACACACTGCAACATTTGGTTGCAGGTCCCATTTGGGACATACCACAGATGAAGTCCCTACTTTGAAGCATTTACCATATAGAAATCCTCCTCCTCCTTTTGGACTGACAAGTGTAAAAGCATGAGACAAAAGGAGCTGGAAGGAAAGAGGAAACTTTGCACAATCTGGAAGAGAGTGAAAGAAGAAAAGAGTGGTAAAGGAACTAAACAAAAAAAAAACACAATAGGTGGGGGGGGGAGAAGAAAAAAATCCAAATCAAGAGGGAAAAGAGAGAGAGAAATTGGGTGGCCTGAGCGCAGGCCAATGGCCTGAGATTGCCGCCCAGGCCAATGCTGGGATTGCTGCTGGGATTGACAAAGCTGCCTCTGATTGGTTGCAAAGGCTGCTGGGATTGACAAGGCTGCCTGTGGTTGGTTAACAAGGCATTCTTTGATTGACAAGGCATCTGTCCCTCCCCTTCACCTCATAGCTCACCAATTAACCCATTAACTAACGTCTAGCCGAACCAATCAACCCACTTGAAGGATTACTGTTCATCTTTTTTTCTTAGGGTGTCCCTATGTTCATTGGAGAAATGTTGGGGGGTATGGAGTTCTCCGACTCCCGAGCCGTCTGAAGGCAATCCTGTACAGTGAAGGGTTTTGTTTAAAACGTCTAGTGTTTTATTATGTTTCTATACATGTTGGATGCCGCCCAGCGTGCCTGGGGCAACCCAGTCCGTTGCGTGGGGCATAAAGAATAAAATTATCATTATGGAATGGGGCGACCCGCTGTGTGTGTGTGTTTGTGATTAATGCACTTGGAGGGAAGAGCTGGCTGGAACTCTAAACAGAAGCAGCAGTACACACTGCAACATTTGGTTGCAGGTCCCATTTGGGACATACCACAGATGAAGTCCCTACTTTGAAGCATTTACCATATAGAAATCCTCCTCCTCCTTTTGGACTGACAAGTGTAAAAGCATGAGACAAAAGGAGCTGGAAGGAAAGAGGAAACTTTGCACAATCTGGAAGAGAGTGAAAGAAGAAAAGAGTGGTAAAGGAACTAAACAAAAAAAAAAAAACAACACAATAGGTGGGGGGGGGAGAAGAAAAAAATCCAAATCAAGAGGGAAAAGAGAGAGAGAAATTGGGTGGCCTGAGCGCAGGCCAATGGCCTGAGCGCAGGCCACGCCTGCTGGTTTTATACCTGCTGCTGGGATTGACAAAGCTGCCTCTGATTGGTTGCAAAGGCTGCTGGGATTGACAAGGCTGCCTCTGGTTGGTTAACAAGGCATTCTTTGATTGACAAGGCATCTGTCCCTCCCCTTCACCTCATAGCTCACCAATTAACCCATTAACTAACGTCTAGCCGAACCAATCAACCCACTTGAAGGATTACTGTTCATCTTTTTTTCTTAGGGTGTCCCTATGTTCATTGGAGAAATGTTGGGGGGTATGGAGTTCTCCGACTCCCGAGCCGTCTGAAGGCAATCCTGTACAGTGAAGGGTTTTGTTTAAAACGTCTAGTGTTTTATTATGTTTCTATACATGTTGGATGCCGCCCAGCGTGCCTGGGGCAACCCAGTCCGTTGCGTGGGGCATAAAGAATAAAATTATCATTATGGAATGGGGCGACCCGCTGTGTGTGTGTGTTTGTGATTAATGCACTTGGAGGGAAGAGCTGGCTGGAACTCTAAACAGAAGCAGCAGTACACACTGCAACATTTGGTTGCAGGTCCCATTTGGGACATACCACAGATGAAGTCCCTACTTTGAAGCATTTACCATATAGAAATCCTCCTCCTCCTTTTGGACTGACAAGTGTAAAAGCATGAGACAAAAGGAGCTGGAAGGAAAGAGGAAACTTTGCACAATCTGGAAGAGAGTGAAAGAAGAAAAGAGTGGTAAAGGAACTAAACAAAAAAAAAACACAATAGGTGGGGGGGGGGGAGAAGAAAAAAATCCAAATCAAGAGGGAAAAGAGAGAGAGAAATTGGGTGGCCTGAGCGCAGGCCAATGGCCTGAGATTGCCGCCCAGGCCAATGCTGGGATTGCTGCTGGGATTGACAAAGCTGCCTCTGATTGGTTGCAAAGGCTGCTGGGATTGACAAGGCTGCCTGTGGTTGGTTAACAAGGCATTCTTTGATTGACAAGGCATCTGTCCCTCCCCTTCACCTCATAGCTCACCAATTAACCCATTAACTAACGTCTAGCCGAACCAATCAACCCACTTGAAGGATTACTGTTCATCTTTTTTTCTTAGGGTGTCCCTATGTTCATTGGAGAAATGTTGGGGGGTATGGAGTTCTCCGACTCCCGAGCCGTCTGAAGGCAATCCTGTACAGTGAAGGGTTTTGTTTAAAACGTCTAGTGTTTTATTATGTTTCTATACATGTTGGATGCCGCCCAGCGTGCCTGGGGCAACCCAGTCCGTTGCGTGGGGCATAAAGAATAAAATTATCATTATGGAATGGGGCGACCCGCTGTGTGTGTGTGTTTGTGATTAATGCACTTGGAGGGAAGAGCTGGCTGGAACTCTAAACAGAAGCAGCAGTACACACTGCAACATTTGGTTGCAGGTCCCATTTGGGACATACCACAGATGAAGTCCCTACTTTGAAGCATTTACCATATAGAAATCCTCCTCCTCCTTTTGGACTGACAAGTGTAAAAGCATGAGACAAAAGGAGCTGGAAGGAAAGAGGAAACTTTGCACAATCTGGAAGAGAGTGAAAGAAGAAAAGAGTGGTAAAGGAACTAAACAAAAAAAAAAAACACAATAGGTGGGGGGGGAGAAGAAAAAAATCCAAATCAAGAGGGAAAAGAGAGAGAGAAATTGGGTGGCCTGAGCGCAGGCCAATGGCCTGAGCGCAGGCCAATGGCCTGAGCGCAGGCCAATGGCCTGAGCGCAGGCCAATGGCCTGAGCGCAGGCCAATGGCCTGAGCGCAGGCCAATGGCCTGAGCGCAGGCCAATGGCCTGAGCGCAGGCCAATGGCCTGAGCGCAGGCCAATGGCCTGAGCGCAGGCCAATGGCCTGAGCGCAGGCCAATGGCCTGAGCGCAGGCCAATGGCCTGAGCGCAGGCCAGGCCTGCTGGTTTTATACCTGCTGCTGGGATTGACAAAGCTGCCTCTGATTGGTTGCAAAGGCTGCTGGGATTGACAAGGCTGCCTCTGGTTGGTTAACAAGGCATTCTTTGATTGACAAGGCATCTGTCCCTCCCCTTCACCTCATAGCTCACCAATTAACCCATTAACTAACGTCTAGCCGAACCAATCAACCCACTTGAAGGATTACTGTTCATCTTTTTTTCTTAGGGTGTCCCTATGTTCATTGGAGAAATGTTGGGGGGTATGGAGTTCTCCGACTCCCGAGCCGTCTGAAGGCAATCCTGTACAGTGAAGGGTTTTGTTTAAAACGTCTAGTGTTTTATTATGTTTCTATACATGTTGGATGCCGCCCAGCGTGCCTGGGGCAACCCAGTCCGTTGCGTGGGGCATAAAGAATAAAATTATCATTATGGAATGGGGCGACCCGCTGTGTGTGTGTGTTTGTGATTAATGCACTTGGAGGGAAGAGCTGGCTGGAACTCTAAACAGAAGCAGCAGTACACACTGCAACATTTGGTTGCAGGTCCCATTTGGGACATACCACAGATGAAGTCCCTACTTTGAAGCATTTACCATATAGAAATCCTCCTCCTCCTTTTGGACTGACAAGTGTAAAAGCATGAGACAAAAGGAGCTGGAAGGAAAGAGGAAACTTTGCACAATCTGGAAGAGAGTGAAAGAAGAAAAGAGTGGTAAAGGAACTAAACAAAAAAAAAACACAATAGGTGGGGGGGGGGGAGAAGAAAAAAATCCAAATCAAGAGGGAAAAGAGAGAGAGAAATTGGGTGGCCTGAGCGCAGGCCAATGGCCTGAGATTGCCGCCCAGGCCAATGCTGGGATTGCTGCTGGGATTGACAAAGCTGCCTCTGATTGGTTGCAAAGGCTGCTGGGATTGACAAGGCTGCCTGTGGTTGGTTAACAAGGCATTCTTTGATTGACAAGGCATCTGTCCCTCCCCTTCACCTCATAGCTCACCAATTAACCCATTAACTAACGTCTAGCCGAACCAATCAACCCACTTGAAGGATTACTGTTCATCTTTTTTTCTTAGGGTGTCCCTATGTTCATTGGAGAAATGTTGGGGGGTATGGAGTTCTCCGACTCCCGAGCCGTCTGAAGGCAATCCTGTACAGTGAAGGGTTTTGTTTAAAACGTCTAGTGTTTTATTATGTTTCTATACATGTTGGATGCCGCCCAGCGTGCCTGGGGCAACCCAGTCCGTTGCGTGGGGCATAAAGAATAAAATTATCATTATGGAATGGGGCGACCCGCTGTGTGTGTGTGTTTGTGATTAATGCACTTGGAGGGAAGAGCTGGCTGGAACTCTAAACAGAAGCAGCAGTACACACTGCAACATTTGGTTGCAGGTCCCATTTGGGACATACCACAGATGAAGTCCCTACTTTGAAGCATTTACCATATAGAAATCCTCCTCCTCCTTTTGGACTGACAAGTGTAAAAGCATGAGACAAAAGGAGCTGGAAGGAAAGAGGAAACTTTGCACAATCTGGAAGAGAGTGAAAGAAGAAAAGAGTGGTAAAGGAACTAAACAAAAAAAAAAAACACAATAGGTGGGGGGGGAGAAGAAAAAAATCCAAATCAAGAGGGAAAAGAGAGAGAGAAATTGGGTGGCCTGAGCGCAGGCCAATGGCCTGAGCGCAGGCCAATGGCCTGAGCGCAGGCCAATGGCCTGAGCGCAGGCCAATGGCCTGAGCGCAGGCCAATGGCCTGAGCGCAGGCCAATGGCCTGAGCGCAGGCCAATGGCCTGAGCGCAGGCCAATGGCCTGAGCGCAGGCCAATGGCCTGAGCGCAGGCCAATGGCCTGAGCGCAGGCCAATGGCCTGAGCGCAGGCCAATGGCCTGAGCGCAGGCCAGGCCTGCTGGTTTTATACCTGCTGCTGGGATTGACAAAGCTGCCTCTGATTGGTTGCAAAGGCTGCTGGGATTGACAAGGCTGCCTCTGGTTGGTTAACAAGGCATTCTTTGATTGACAAGGCATCTGTCCCTCCCCTTCACCTCATAGCTCACCAATTAACCCATTAACTAACGTCTAGCCGAACCAATCAACCCACTTGAAGGATTACTGTTCATCTTTTTTTCTTAGGGTGTCCCTATGTTCATTGGAGAAATGTTGGGGGGTATGGAGTTCTCCGACTCCCGAGCCGTCTGAAGGCAATCCTGTACAGTGAAGGGTTTTGTTTAAAACGTCTAGTGTTTTATTATGTTTCTATACATGTTGGATGCCGCCCAGCGTGCCTGGGGCAACCCAGTCCGTTGCGTGGGGCATAAAGAATAAAATTATCATTATGGAATGGGGCGACCCGCTGTGTGTGTGTGTTTGTGATTAATGCACTTGGAGGGAAGAGCTGGCTGGAACTCTAAACAGAAGCAGCAGTACACACTGCAACATTTGGTTGCAGGTCCCATTTGGGACATACCACAGATGAAGTCCCTACTTTGAAGCATTTACCATATAGAAATCCTCCTCCTCCTTTTGGACTGACAAGTGTAAAAGCATGAGACAAAAGGAGCTGGAAGGAAAGAGGAAACTTTGCACAATCTGGAAGAGAGTGAAAGAAGAAAAGAGTGGTAAAGGAACTAAACAAAAAAAAAAAACACAATAGGTGGGGGGGGAGAAGAAAAAAATCCAAATCAAGAGGGAAAAGAGAGAGAGAAATTGGGTGGCCTGAGCGCAGGCCAATGGCCTGAGCGCAGGCCAATGGCCTGAGCGCAGGCCAATGGCCTGAGCGCAGGCCAATGGCCTGAGCGCAGGCCAATGGCCTGAGCGCAGGCCAATGGCCTGAGCGCAGGCCAATGGCCTGAGCGCAGGCCAATGGCCTGAGCGCAGGCCAATGGCCTGAGCGCAGGCCAATGGCCTGAGCGCAGGCCAATGGCCTGAGCGCAGGCCAATGGCCTGAGCGCAGGCCAATGGCCTGAGCGCAGGCCAATGGCCTGAGCGCAGGCCAATGGCCTGAGCGCAGGCCAATGGCCTGAGCGCAGGCCAGGCCTGCTGGTTTTATACCTGCTGCTGGGATTGACAAAGCTGCCTCTGATTGGTTGCAAAGGCTGCTGGGATTGACAAGGCTGCCTCTGGTTGGTTAACAAGGCATTCTTTGATTGACAAGGCATCTGTCCCTCCCCTTCACCTCATAGCTCACCAATTAACCCATTAACTAACGTCTAGCCGAACCAATCAACCCACTTGAAGGATTACTGTTCATCTTTTTTTCTTAGGGTGTCCCTATGTTCATTGGAGAAATGTTGGGGGGTATGGAGTTCTCCGACTCCCGAGCCGTCTGAAGGCAATCCTGTACAGTGAAGGGTTTTGTTTAAAACGTCTAGTGTTTTATTATGTTTCTATACATGTTGGATGCCGCCCAGCGTGCCTGGGGCAACCCAGTCCGTTGCGTGGGGCATAAAGAATAAAATTATCATTATGGAATGGGGCGACCCGCTGTGTGTGTGTGTTTGTGATTAATGCACTTGGAGGGAAGAGCTGGCTGGAACTCTAAACAGAAGCAGCAGTACACACTGCAACATTTGGTTGCAGGTCCCATTTGGGACATACCACAGATGAAGTCCCTACTTTGAAGCATTTACCATATAGAAATCCTCCTCCTCCTTTTGGACTGACAAGTGTAAAAGCATGAGACAAAAGGAGCTGGAAGGAAAGAGGAAACTTTGCACAATCTGGAAGAGAGTGAAAGAAGAAAAGAGTGGTAAAGGAACTAAACAAAAAAAAAACACAATAGGTGGGGGGGGGAGAAGAAAAAAATCCAAATCAAGAGGGAAAAGAGAGAGAGAAATTGGGTGGCCTGAGCGCAGGCCAATGGCCTGAGATTGCCGCCCAGGCCAATGCTGGGATTGCTGCTGGGATTGACAAAGCTGCCTCTGATTGGTTGCAAAGGCTGCTGGGATTGACAAGGCTGCCTGTGGTTGGTTAACAAGGCATTCTTTGATTGACAAGGCATCTGTCCCTCCCCTTCACCTCATAGCTCACCAATTAACCCATTAACTAACGTCTAGCCGAACCAATCAACCCACTTGAAGGATTACTGTTCATCTTTTTTTCTTAGGGTGTCCCTATGTTCATTGGAGAAATGTTGGGGGGTATGGAGTTCTCCGACTCCCGAGCCGTCTGAAGGCAATCCTGTACAGTGAAGGGTTTTGTTTAAAACGTCTAGTGTTTTATTATGTTTCTATACATGTTGGATGCCGCCCAGCGTGCCTGGGGCAACCCAGTCCGTTGCGTGGGGCATAAAGAATAAAATTATCATTATGGAATGGGGCGACCCGCTGTGTGTGTGTGTTTGTGATTAATGCACTTGGAGGGAAGAGCTGGCTGGAACTCTAAACAGAAGCAGCAGTACACACTGCAACATTTGGTTGCAGGTCCCATTTGGGACATACCACAGATGAAGTCCCTACTTTGAAGCATTTACCATATAGAAATCCTCCTCCTCCTTTTGGACTGACAAGTGTAAAAGCATGAGACAAAAGGAGCTGGAAGGAAAGAGGAAACTTTGCACAATCTGGAAGAGAGTGAAAGAAGAAAAGAGTGGTAAAGGAACTAAACAAAAAAAAAAAACACAATAGGTGGGGGGGGGGGAGAAGAAAAAAATCCAAATCAAGAGGGAAAAGAGAGAGAGAAATTGGGTGGCCTGAGCGCAGGCCAATGGCCTGCTGGTTTTATACCTGCTGCTGGGATTGACAAAGCTGCCTCTGATTGGTTGCAAAGGCTGCTGGGATTGACAAGGCTGCCTCTGGTTGGTTAACAAGGCATTCTTTGATTGACAAGGCATCTGTCCCTCCCCTTCACCTCATAGCTCACCAATTAACCCATTAACTAACGTCTAGCCGAACCAATCAACCCACTTGAAGGATTACTGTTCATCTTTTTTTCTTAGGGTGTCCCTATGTTCATTGGAGAAATGTTGGGGGGTATGGAGTTCTCCGACTCCCGAGCCGTCTGAAGGCAATCCTGTACAGTGAAGGGTTTTGTTTAAAACGTCTAGTGTTTTATTATGTTTCTATACATGTTGGATGCCGCCCAGCGTGCCTGGGGCAACCCAGTCCGTTGCGTGGGGCATAAAGAATAAAATTATCATTATGGAATGGGGCGACCCGCTGTGTGTGTGTGTTTGTGATTAATGCACTTGGAGGGAAGAGCTGGCTGGAACTCTAAACAGAAGCAGCAGTACACACTGCAACATTTGGTTGCAGGTCCCATTTGGGACATACCACAGATGAAGTCCCTACTTTGAAGCATTTACCATATAGAAATCCTCCTCCTCCTTTTGGACTGACAAGTGTAAAAGCATGAGACAAAAGGAGCTGGAAGGAAAGAGGAAACTTTGCACAATCTGGAAGAGAGTGAAAGAAGAAAAGAGTGGTAAAGGAACTAAACAAAAAAAAAACACAATAGGTGGGGGGGGGAGAAGAAAAAAATCCAAATCAAGAGGGAAAAGAGAGAGAGAAATTGGGTGGCCTGAGCGCAGGCCAATGGCCTGAGCGCAGGCCAATGGCCTGAGCGCAGGCCAATGGCCTGAGATTGCCGCCCAGGCCAATGCTGGGATTGCTGCTGGGATTGACAAAGCTGCCTCTGATTGGTTGCAAAGGCTGCTGGGATTGACAAGGCTGCCTGTGGTTGGTTAACAAGGCATTCTTTGATTGACAAGGCATCTGTCCCTCCCCTTCACCTCATAGCTCACCAATTAACCCATTAACTAACGTCTAGCCGAACCAATCAACCCACTTGAAGGATTACTGTTCATCTTTTTTTCTTAGGGTGTCCCTATGTTCATTGGAGAAATGTTGGGGGGTATGGAGTTCTCCGACTCCCGAGCCGTCTGAAGGCAATCCTGTACAGTGAAGGGTTTTGTTTAAAACGTCTAGTGTTTTATTATGTTTCTATACATGTTGGATGCCGCCCAGCGTGCCTGGGGCAACCCAGTCCGTTGCGTGGGGCATAAAGAATAAAATTATCATTATGGAATGGGGCGACCCGCTGTGTGTGTGTGTTTGTGATTAATGCACTTGGAGGGAAGAGCTGGCTGGAACTCTAAACAGAAGCAGCAGTACACACTGCAACATTTGGTTGCAGGTCCCATTTGGGACATACCACAGATGAAGTCCCTACTTTGAAGCATTTACCATATAGAAATCCTCCTCCTCCTTTTGGACTGACAAGTGTAAAAGCATGAGACAAAAGGAGCTGGAAGGAAAGAGGAAACTTTGCACAATCTGGAAGAGAGTGAAAGAAGAAAAGAGTGGTAAAGGAACTAAACAAAAAAAAACAAACACAATAGGTGGGGGGGGGGAGAAGAAAAAAATCCAAATCAAGAGGGAAAAGAGAGAGAGAAATTGGGTGGCCTGAGCGCAGGCCAATGGCCTGTGCGCAGGGGGGAGAAGAAAAAAATCCAAATCAAGAGGGAAAAGAGAGATAGAAATTGGGTGGCCTGAGCGCAGGCCAATGGCCTGAGCGCAGGCCAATGGCCTGAGCGCAGGCCAATGGCCTGAGCGCAGGCCAATGGCCTGAGCGCAGGCCAATGGCCTGAGCGCAGGCCAATGGCCTGAGCGCAGGCCAATGGCCTGAGCGCAGGCCAATGGCCTGAGCGCAGGCCAATGGCCTGAGCGCAGGCCAATGGCCTGAGCGCAGGCCAATGGCCTGAGCGCAGGCCAATGGCCTGAGCGCAGGCCAATGGCCTGAGCGCAGGCCAGGCCTGCTGGTTTTATACCTGCTGCTGGGATTGACAAAGCTGCCTCTGATTGGTTGCAAAGGCTGCTGGGATTGACAAGGCTGCCTCTGGTTGGTTAACAAGGCATTCTTTGATTGACAAGGCATCTGTCCCTCCCCTTCACCTCATAGCTCACCAATTAACCCATTAACTAACGTCTAGCCGAACCAATCAACCCACTTGAAGGATTACTGTTCATCTTTTTTTCTTAGGGTGTCCCTATGTTCATTGGAGAAATGTTGGGGGGTATGGAGTTCTCCGACTCCCGAGCCGTCTGAAGGCAATCCTGTACAGTGAAGGGTTTTGTTTAAAACGTCTAGTGTTTTATTATGTTTCTATACATGTTGGATGCCGCCCAGCGTGCCTGGGGCAACCCAGTCCGTTGCGTGGGGCATAAAGAATAAAATTATCATTATGGAATGGGGCGACCCGCTGTGTGTGTGTGTTTGTGATTAATGCACTTGGAGGGAAGAGCTGGCTGGAACTCTAAACAGAAGCAGCAGTACACACTGCAACATTTGGTTGCAGGTCCCATTTGGGACATACCACAGATGAAGTCCCTACTTTGAAGCATTTACCATATAGAAATCCTCCTCCTCCTTTTGGACTGACAAGTGTAAAAGCATGAGACAAAAGGAGCTGGAAGGAAAGAGGAAACTTTGCACAATCTGGAAGAGAGTGAAAGAAGAAAAGAGTGGTAAAGGAACTAAACAAAAAAAAAAACACAATAGGTGGGGGGGGGGAGAAGAAAAAAATCCAAATCAAGAGGGAAAAGAGAGAGAGAAATTGGGTGGCCTGAGCGCAGGCCAATGGCCTGAGCGCAGGCCAATGGCCTGAGCGCAGGGGGGAGAAGAAAAAAATCCAAATCAAGAGGGAAAAGAGAGAGAGAAATTGGGTGGCCTGAGCGCAGGCCAATGGCCTGCTGGTTTTATACCTGCTGCTGGGATTGACAAAGCTGCCTCTGATTGGTTGCAAAGGCTGTTGGGATTGACAAGGCTGCCTCTGGTTGGTTAACAAGGCATTCTTTGATTGACAAGGCATCTGTCCCTCCCCTTCACCTCATAGCTCACCAATTAACCCATTAACTAACGTCTAGCCGAACCAATCAACCCACTTGAAGGATTACTGTTCATCTTTTTTTCTTAGGGTGTCCCTATGTTCATTGGAGAAATGTTGGGGGGTATGGAGTTCTCCGACTCCCGAGCCGTCTGAAGGCAATCCTGTACAGTGAAGGGTTTTGTTTAAAACGTCTAGTGTTTTATTATGTTTCTATACATGTTGGATGCCGCCCAGCGTGCCTGGGGCAACCCAGTCCGTTGCGTGGGGCATAAAGAATAAAATTATCATTATGGAATGGGGCGACCCGCTGTGTGTGTGTGTTTGTGATTAATGCACTTGGAGGGAAGAGCTGGCTGGAACTCTAAACAGAAGCAGCAGTACACACTGCAACATTTGGTTGCAGGTCCCATTTGGGACATACCACAGATGAAGTCCCTACTTTGAAGCATTTACCATATAGAAATCCTCCTCCTCCTTTTGGACTGACAAGTGTAAAAGCATGAGACAAAAGGAGCTGGAAGGAAAGAGGAAACTTTGCACAATCTGGAAGAGAGTGAAAGAAGAAAAGAGTGGTAAAGGAACTAAACAAAAAAAAAAACACAATAGGTGGGGGGGGAGAAGAAAAAAATCCAAATCAAGAGGGAAAAGAGAGAGAGAAATTGGGTGGCCTGAGCGCAGGCCAATGGCCTGCTGGTTTTATACCTGCTGCTGGGATTGACAAAGCTGCCTCTGATTGGTTGCAAAGGCTGCTGGGATTGACAAGGCTGCCTCTGGTTGGTTAACAAGGCATTCTTTGATTGACAAGGCATCTGTCCCTCCCCTTCACCTCATAGCTCACCAATTAACCCATTAACTAACGTCTAGCCGAACCAATCAACCCACTTGAAGGATTACTGTTCATCTTTTTTTCTTAGGGTGTCCCTATGTTCATTGGAGAAATGTTGGGGGGTATGGAGTTCTCCGACTCCCGAGCCGTCTGAAGGCAATCCTGTACAGTGAAGGGTTTTGTTTAAAACGTCTAGTGTTTTATTATGTTTCTATACATGTTGGATGCCGCCCAGCGTGCCTGGGGCAACCCAGTCCGTTGCGTGGGGCATAAAGAATAAAATTATCATTATGGAATGGGGCGACCCGCTGTGTGTGTGTGTTTGTGATTAATGCACTTGGAGGGAAGAGCTGGCTGGAACTCTAAACAGAAGCAGCAGTACACACTGCAACATTTGGTTGCAGGTCCCATTTGGGACATACCACAGATGAAGTCCCTACTTTGAAGCATTTACCATATAGAAATCCTCCTCCTCCTTTTGGACTGACAAGTGTAAAAGCATGAGACAAAAGGAGCTGGAAGGAAAGAGGAAACTTTGCACAATCTGGAAGAGAGTGAAAGAAGAAAAGAGTGGTAAAGGAACTAAACAAAAAAAAAAAACACAATAGGTGGGGGGGGGGGAGAAGAAAAAAATCCAAATCAAGAGGGAAAAGAGAGAGAGAAATTGGGTGGCCTGAGCGCAGGCCAATGGCCTGAGCGCAGGCCAATGGCCTGAGCGCAGGGGGGAGAAGAAAAAAATCCAAATCAAGAGGGAAAAGAGAGAGAGAAATTGGGTGGCCTGAGCGCAGGCCAATGGCCTGCTGGTTTTATACCTGCTGCTGGGATTGACAAAGCTGCCTCTGATTGGTTGCAAAGGCTGTTGGGATTGACAAGGCTGCCTCTGGTTGGTTAACAAGGCATTCTTTGATTGACAAGGCATCTGTCCCTCCCCTTCACCTCATAGCTCACCAATTAACCCATTAACTAACGTCTAGCCGAACCAATCAACCCACTTGAAGGATTACTGTTCATCTTTTTTTCTTAGGGTGTCCCTATGTTCATTGGAGAAATGTTGGGGGGTATGGAGTTCTCCGACTCCCGAGCCGTCTGAAGGCAATCCTGTACAGTGAAGGGTTTTGTTTAAAACGTCTAGTGTTTTATTATGTTTCTATACATGTTGGATGCCGCCCAGCGTGCCTGGGGCAACCCAGTCCGTTGCGTGGGGCATAAAGAATAAAATTATCATTATGGAATGGGGCGACCCGCTGTGTGTGTGTGTTTGTGATTAATGCACTTGGAGGGAAGAGCTGGCTGGAACTCTAAACAGAAGCAGCAGTACACACTGCAACATTTGGTTGCAGGTCCCATTTGGGACATACCACAGATGAAGTCCCTACTTTGAAGCATTTACCATATAGAAATCCTCCTCCTCCTTTTGGACTGACAAGTGTAAAAGCATGAGACAAAAGGAGCTGGAAGGAAAGAGGAAACTTTGCACAATCTGGAAGAGAGTGAAAGAAGAAAAGAGTGGTAAAGGAACTAAACAAAAAAAAAAACACAATAGGTGGGGGGGGAGAAGAAAAAAATCCAAATCAAGAGGGAAAAGAGAGAGAGAAATTGGGTGGCCTGAGCGCAGGCCAATGGCCTGCTGGTTTTATACCTGCTGCTGGGATTGACAAAGCTGCCTCTGATTGGTTGCAAAGGCTGCTGGGATTGACAAGGCTGCCTCTGGTTGGTTAACAAGGCATTCTTTGATTGACAAGGCATCTGTCCCTCCCCTTCACCTCATAGCTCACCAATTAACCCATTAACTAACGTCTAGCCGAACCAATCAACCCACTTGAAGGATTACTGTTCATCTTTTTTTCTTAGGGTGTCCCTATGTTCATTGGAGAAATGTTGGGGGGTATGGAGTTCTCCGACTCCCGAGCCGTCTGAAGGCAATCCTGTACAGTGAAGGGTTTTGTTTAAAACGTCTAGTGTTTTATTATGTTTCTATACATGTTGGATGCCGCCCAGCGTGCCTGGGGCAACCCAGTCCGTTGCGTGGGGCATAAAGAATAAAATTATCATTATGGAATGGGGCGACCCGCTGTGTGTGTGTGTTTGTGATTAATGCACTTGGAGGGAAGAGCTGGCTGGAACTCTAAACAGAAGCAGCAGTACACACTGCAACATTTGGTTGCAGGTCCCATTTGGGACATACCACAGATGAAGTCCCTACTTTGAAGCATTTACCATATAGAAATCCTCCTCCTCCTTTTGGACTGACAAGTGTAAAAGCATGAGACAAAAGGAGCTGGAAGGAAAGAGGAAACTTTGCACAATCTGGAAGAGAGTGAAAGAAGAAAAGAGTGGTAAAGGAACTAAACAAAAAAAAAAACACAATAGGTGGGGGGGGGGAGAAGAAAAAAATCCAAATCAAGAGGGAAAAGAGAGAGAGAAATTGGGTGGCCTGAGCGCAGGCCAATGGCCTGAGCGCAGGCCAATGGCCTGAGCGCAGGCCAATGGCCTGAGCGCAGGCCAATGGCCTGAGCGCAGGCCAATGGCCTGAGCGCAGGCCAATGGCCTGAGCGCAGGCCAATGGCCTGAGCGCAGGCCAATGGCCTGAGCGCAGGCCAGGCCTACTGGTTTTATACCTGCTGCTGGGATTGACAAAGCTGCCTCTGATTGGTTGCAAAGGCTGCTGGGATTGACAAGGCTGCCTCTGGTTGGTTAACAAGGCATTCTTTGATTGACAAGGCATCTGTCCCTCCCCTTCACCTCATAGCTCACCAATTAACCCATTAACTAACGTCTAGCCGAACCAATCAACCCACTTGAAGGATTACTGTTCATCTTTTTTTCTTAGGGTGTCCCTATGTTCATTGGAGAAATGTTGGGGGGTATGGAGTTCTCCGACTCCCGAGCCGTCTGAAGGCAATCCTGTACAGTGAAGGGTTTTGTTTAAAACGTCTAGTGTTTTATTATGTTTCTATACATGTTGGATGCCGCCCAGCGTGCCTGGGGCAACCCAGTCCGTTGCGTGGGGCATAAAGAATAAAATTATCATTATGGAATGGGGCGACCCGCTGTGTGTGTGTGTTTGTGATTAATGCACTTGGAGGGAAGAGCTGGCTGGAACTCTAAACAGAAGCAGCAGTACACACTGCAACATTTGGTTGCAGGTCCCATTTGGGACATACCACAGATGAAGTCCCTACTTTGAAGCATTTACCATATAGAAATCCTCCTCCTCCTTTTGGACTGACAAGTGTAAAAGCATGAGACAAAAGGAGCTGGAAGGAAAGAGGAAACTTTGCACAATCTGGAAGAGAGTGAAAGAAGAAAAGAGTGGTAAAGGAACTAAACAAAAAAAAAAAACACAATAGGTGGGGGGGGGGGAGAAGAAAAAAATCCAAATCAAGAGGGAAAAGAGAGAGAGAAATTGGGTGGCCTGAGCGCAGGCCAATGGCCTGAGCGCAGGCCAATGGCCTGCTGGTTTTATACCTGCTGCTGGGATTGACAAAGCTGCCTCTGATTGGTTGCAAAGGCTGCTGGGATTGACAAGGCTGCCTCTGGTTGGTTAACAAGGCATTCTTTGATTGACAAGGCATCTGTCCCTCCCCTTCACCTCATAGCTCACCAATTAACCCATTAACTAACGTCTAGCCGAACCAATCAACCCACTTGAAGGATTACTGTTCATCTTTTTTTCTTAGGGTGTCCCTATGTTCATTGGAGAAATGTTGGGGGGTATGGAGTTCTCCGACTCCCGAGCCGTCTGAAGGCAATCCTGTACAGTGAAGGGTTTTGTTTAAAACGTCTAGTGTTTTATTATGTTTCTATACATGTTGGATGCCGCCCAGCGTGCCTGGGGCAACCCAGTCCGTTGCGTGGGGCATAAAGAATAAAATTATCATTATGGAATGGGGCGACCCGCTGTGTGTGTGTGTTTGTGATTAATGCACTTGGAGGGAAGAGCTGGCTGGAACTCTAAACAGAAGCAGCAGTACACACTGCAACATTTGGTTGCAGGTCCCATTTGGGACATACCACAGATGAAGTCCCTACTTTGAAGCATTTACCATATAGAAATCCTCCTCCTCCTTTTGGACTGACAAGTGTAAAAGCATGAGACAAAAGGAGCTGGAAGGAAAGAGGAAACTTTGCACAATCTGGAAGAGAGTGAAAGAAGAAAAGAGTGGTAAAGGAACTAAACAAAAAAAAAAAAAACACAATAGGTGGGGGGGGGGGAGAAGAAAAAAATCCAAATCAAGAGGGAAAAGAGAGAGAGAAATTGGGTGGCCTGAGCGCAGGCCAATGGCCTGAGCGCAGGCCAATGGCCTGAGCGCAGGGGGGAGAAGAAAAAAATCCAAATCAAGAGGGAAAAGAGAGAGAGAAATTGGGTGGCCTGAGCGCAGGCCAATGGCCTGCTGGTTTTATACCTGCTGCTGGGATTGACAAAGCTGCCTCTGATTGGTTGCAAAGGCTGTTGGGATTGACAAGGCTGCCTCTGGTTGGTTAACAAGGCATTCTTTGATTGACAAGGCATCTGTCCCTCCCCTTCACCTCATAGCTCACCAATTAACCCATTAACTAACGTCTAGCCGAACCAATCAACCCACTTGAAGGATTACTGTTCATCTTTTTTTCTTAGGGTGTCCCTATGTTCATTGGAGAAATGTTGGGGGGTATGGAGTTCTCCGACTCCCGAGCCGTCTGAAGGCAATCCTGTACAGTGAAGGGTTTTGTTTAAAACGTCTAGTGTTTTATTATGTTTCTATACATGTTGGATGCCGCCCAGCGTGCCTGGGGCAACCCAGTCCGTTGCGTGGGGCATAAAGAATAAAATTATCATTATGGAATGGGGCGACCCGCTGTGTGTGTGTGTTTGTGATTAATGCACTTGGAGGGAAGAGCTGGCTGGAACTCTAAACAGAAGCAGCAGTACACACTGCAACATTTGGTTGCAGGTCCCATTTGGGACATACCACAGATGAAGTCCCTACTTTGAAGCATTTACCATATAGAAATCCTCCTCCTCCTTTTGGACTGACAAGTGTAAAAGCATGAGACAAAAGGAGCTGGAAGGAAAGAGGAAACTTTGCACAATCTGGAAGAGAGTGAAAGAAGAAAAGAGTGGTAAAGGAACTAAACAAAAAAAAAAAAACACAATAGGTGGGGGGGGAGAAGAAAAAAATCCAAATCAAGAGGGAAAAGAGAGAGAGAAATTGGGTGGCCTGAGCGCAGGCCAATGGCCTGCTGGTTTTATACCTGCTGCTGGGATTGACAAAGCTGCCTCTGATTGGTTGCAAAGGCTGCTGGGATTGACAAGGCTGCCTCTGGTTGGTTAACAAGGCATTCTTTGATTGACAAGGCATCTGTCCCTCCCCTTCACCTCATAGCTCACCAATTAACCCATTAACTAACGTCTAGCCGAACCAATCAACCCACTTGAAGGATTACTGTTCATCTTTTTTTCTTAGGGTGTCCCTATGTTCATTGGAGAAATGTTGGGGGGTATGGAGTTCTCCGACTCCCGAGCCGTCTGAAGGCAATCCTGTACAGTGAAGGGTTTTGTTTAAAACGTCTAGTGTTTTATTATGTTTCTATACATGTTGGATGCCGCCCAGCGTGCCTGGGGCAACCCAGTCCGTTGCGTGGGGCATAAAGAATAAAATTATCATTATGGAATGGGGCGACCCGCTGTGTGTGTGTGTTTGTGATTAATGCACTTGGAGGGAAGAGCTGGCTGGAACTCTAAACAGAAGCAGCAGTACACACTGCAACATTTGGTTGCAGGTCCCATTTGGTACATACCACAGATGAAGTCCCTACTTTGAAGCATTTACCATATAGAAATCCTCCTCCTCCTTTTGGACTGACAAGTGTAAAAGCATGAGACAAAAGGAGCTGGAAGGAAAGAGGAAACTTTGCACAATCTGGAAGAGAGTGAAAGAAGAAAAGAGTGGTAAAGGAACTAAACAAAAAAAAAAACACAATAGGTGGGGGGGGGGAGAAGAAAAAAATCCAAATCAAGAGGGAAAAGAGAGAGAGAAATTGGGTGGCCTGAGCGCAGGCCAATGGCCTGAGCGCAGGCCAATGGCCTGAGCGCAGGCCAATGGCCTGAGCGCAGGCCAATGGCCTGAGCGCAGGCCAATGGCCTGAGCGCAGGCCAGGCCTACTGGTTTTATACCTGCTGCTGGGATTGACAAAGCTGCCTCTGATTGGTTGCAAAGGCTGCTGGGATTGACAAGGCTGCCTCTGGTTGGTTAACAAGGCATTCTTTGATTGACAAGGCATCTGTCCCTCCCCTTCACCTCATAGCTCACCAATTAACCCATTAACTAACGTCTAGCCGAACCAATCAACCCACTTGAAGGATTACTGTTCATCTTTTTTTCTTAGGGTGTCCCTATGTTCATTGGAGAAATGTTGGGGGGTATGGAGTTCTCCGACTCCCGAGCCGTCTGAAGGCAATCCTGTACAGTGAAGGGTTTTGTTTAAAACGTCTAGTGTTTTATTATGTTTCTATACATGTTGGATGCCGCCCAGCGTGCCTGGGGCAACCCAGTCCGTTGCGTGGGGCATAAAGAATAAAATTATCATTATGGAATGGGGCGACCCGCTGTGTGTGTGTGTTTGTGATTAATGCACTTGGAGGGAAGAGCTGGCTGGAACTCTAAACAGAAGCAGCAGTACACACTGCAACATTTGGTTGCAGGTCCCATTTGGGACATACCACAGATGAAGTCCCTACTTTGAAGCATTTACCATATAGAAATCCTCCTCCTCCTTTTGGACTGACAAGTGTAAAAGCATGAGACAAAAGGAGCTGGAAGGAAAGAGGAAACTTTGCACAATCTGGAAGAGAGTGAAAGAAGAAAAGAGTGGTAAAGGAACTAAACAAAAAAAAACAAACACAATAGGTGGGGGGGGGAGAAGAAAAAAATCCAAATCAAGAGGGAAAAGAGAGAGAGAAATTGGGTGGCCTGAGCGCAGGCCAATGGCCTGAGCGCAGGCCAATGGCCTGTGCGCAGGGGGGAGAAGAAAAAAATCCAAATCAAGAGGGAAAAGAGAGATAGAAATTGGGTGGCCTGAGCGCAGGCCAATGGCCTGAGCGCAGGCCAATGGCCTGAGCGCAGGCCAATGGCCTGAGCGCAGGCCAATGGCCTGAGCGCAGGCCAATGGCCTGAGCGCAGGCCAATGGCCTGAGCGCAGGCCAATGGCCTGAGCGCAGGCCAATGGCCTGAGCGCAGGCCAATGGCCTGAGCGCAGGCCAATGGCCTGAGCGCAGGCCAATGGCCTGAGCGCAGGCCAATGGCCTGAGCGCAGGCCAATGGCCTGAGCGCAGGCCAGGCCTGCTGGTTTTATACCTGCTGCTGGGATTGACAAAGCTGCCTCTGATTGGTTGCAAAGGCTGCTGGGATTGACAAGGCTGCCTCTGGTTGGTTAACAAGGCATTCTTTGATTGACAAGGCATCTGTCCCTCCCCTTCACCTCATAGCTCACCAATTAACCCATTAACTAACGTCTAGCCGAACCAATCAACCCACTTGAAGGATTACTGTTCATCTTTTTTTCTTAGGGTGTCCCTATGTTCATTGGAGAAATGTTGGGGGGTATGGAGTTCTCCGACTCCCGAGCCGTCTGAAGGCAATCCTGTACAGTGAAGGGTTTTGTTTAAAACGTCTAGTGTTTTATTATGTTTCTATACATGTTGGATGCCGCCCAGCGTGCCTGGGGCAACCCAGTCCGTTGCGTGGGGCATAAAGAATAAAATTATCATTATGGAATGGGGCGACCCGCTGTGTGTGTGTGTTTGTGATTAATGCACTTGGAGGGAAGAGCTGGCTGGAACTCTAAACAGAAGCAGCAGTACACACTGCAACATTTGGTTGCAGGTCCCATTTGGGACATACCACAGATTAAGTCCCTACTTTGAAGCATTTACCATATAGAAATCCTCCTCCTCCTTTTGGACTGACAAGTGTAAAAGCATGAGACAAAAGGAGCTGGAAGGAAAGAGGAAACTTTGCACAATCTGGAAGAGAGTGAAAGAAGAAAAGAGTGGTAAAGGAACTAAACAAAAAAAAAAAAACACAATAGGTGGGGGGGGAGAAGAAAAAAATCCAAATCAAGAGGGAAAAGAGAGAGAGAAATTGGGTGGCCTGAGCGCAGGCCAATGGCCTGCTGGTTTTATACCTGCTGCTGGGATTGACAAAGCTGCCTCTGATTGGTTGCAAAGGCTGCTGGGATTGACAAGGCTGCCTCTGGTTGGTTAACAAGGCATTCTTTGATTGACAAGGCATCTGTCCCTCCCCTTCACCTCATAGCTCACCAATTAACCCATTAACTAACGTCTAGCCGAACCAATCAACCCACTTGAAGGATTACTGTTCATCTTTTTTTCTTAGGGTGTCCCTATGTTCATTGGAGAAATGTTGGGGGGTATGGAGTTCTCCGACTCCTGAGCCGTCTGAAGGCAATCCTGTACAGTGAAGGGTTTTGTTTAAAACGTCTAGTGTTTTATTATGTTTCTATACATGTTGGATGCCGCCCAGCGTGCCTGGGGCAACCCAGTCCGTTGCGTGGGGCATAAAGAATAAAATTATCATTATGGAATGGGGCGACCCGCTGTGTGTGTGTGTTTGTGATTAATGCACTTGGAGGGAAGAGCTGGCTGGAACTCTAAACAGAAGCAGCAGTACACACTGCAACATTTGGTTGCAGGTCCCATTTGGGACATACCACAGATGAAGTCCCTACTTTGAAGCATTTACCATATAGAAATCCTCCTCCTCCTTTTGGACTGACAAGTGTAAAAGCATGAGACAAAAGGAGCTGGAAGGAAAGAGGAAACTTTGCACAATCTGGAAGAGAGTGAAAGAAGAAAAGAGTGGTAAAGGAACTAAACAAAAAAAAAAAACACAATAGGTGGGGGGGGAGAAGAAAAAAATCCAAATCAAGAGGGAAAAGAGAGAGAGAAATTGGGTGGCCTGAGCGCAGGCCAATGGCCTGCTGGTTTTATACCTGCTGCTGGGATTGACAAAGCTGCCTCTGATTGGTTGCAAAGGCTGCTGGGATTGACAAGGCTGCCTCTGGTTGGTTAACAAGGCATTCTTTGATTGACAAGGCATCTGTCCCTCCCCTTCACCTCATAGCTCACCAATTAACCCATTAACTAACGTCTAGCCGAACCAATCAACCCACTTGAAGGATTACTGTTCATCTTTTTTTCTTAGGGTGTCCCTATGTTCATTGGAGAAATGTTGGGGGGTATGGAGTTCTCCGACTCCCGAGCTGTCTGAAGGCAATCCTGTACAGTGAAGGGTTTTGTTTAAAACGTCTAGTGTTTTATTATGTTTCTATACATGTTGGATGCCGCCCAGCGTGCCTGGGGCAACCCAGTCCGTTGCGTGGGGCATAAAGAATAAAATTATCATTATGGAATGGGGCGACCCGCTGTGTGTGTGTGTTTGTGATTAATGCACTTGGAGGGAAGAGCTGGCTGGAACTCTAAACAGAAGCAGCAGTACACACTGCAACATTTGGTTGCAGGTCCCATTTGGGACATACCACAGATGAAGTCCCTACTTTGAAGCATTTACCATATAGAAATCCTCCTCCTCCTTTTGGACTGACAAGTGTAAAAGCATGAGACAAAAGGAGCTGGAAGGAAAGAGGAAACTTTGCACAATCTGGAAGAGAGTGAAAGAAGAAAAGAGTGGTAAAGGAACTGAACAAAAAAAAAAACACAATAGGTGGGGGGGGGAGAAGAAAAAAATCCAAATCAAGAGGGAAAAGAGAGAGAGAAATTGGGTGGCCTGAGCGCAGGCCAATGGCCTGCTGGTTTTATACCTGCTGCTGGGATTGACAAAGCTGCCTCTGATTGGTTGCAAAGGCTGCTGGGATTGACAAGGCTGCCTCTGGTTGGTTAACAAGGCATTCTTTGATTGACAAGGCATCTGTCCCTCCCCTTCACCTCATAGCTCACCAATTAACCCATTAACTAACGTCTAGCCGAACCAATCAACCCACTTGAAGGATTACTGTTCATCTTTTTTTCTTAGGGTGTCCCTATGTTCATTGGAGAAATGTTGGGGGGTATGGAGTTCTCCGACTCCCGAGCTGTCTGAAGGCAATCCTGTACAGTGAAGGGTTTTGTTTAAAACGTCTAGTGTTTTATTATGTTTCTATACATGTTGGATGCCGCCCAGCGTGCCTGGGGCAACCCAGTCCGTTGCGTGGGGCATAAAGAATAAAATTATCATTATGGAATGGGGCGACCCGCTGTGTGTGTGTGTTTGTGATTAATGCACTTGGAGGGAAGAGCTGGCTGGAACTCTAAACAGAAGCAGCAGTACACACTGCAACATTTGGTTGCAGGTCCCATTTGGGACATACCACAGATGAAGTCCCTACTTTGAAGCATTTACCATATAGAAATCCTCCTCCTCCTTTTGGACTGACAAGTGTAAAAGCATGAGACAAAAGGAGCTGGAAGGAAAGAGGAAACTTTGCACAATCTGGAAGAGAGTGAAAGAAGAAAAGAGTGGTAAAGGAACTAAACAAAAAAAAAAACACAATAGGTGGGGGGGGGAGAAGAAAAAAATCCAAATCAAGAGGGAAAAGAGAGAGAGAAATTGGGTGGCCTGAGCGCAGGCCAATGGCCTGCTGGTTTTATACCTGCTGCTGGGATTGACAAAGCTGCCTCTGATTG
This sequence comes from Podarcis vaucheri, assembly GCF_965113315.1. Taxonomy (NCBI): domain Eukaryota; kingdom Metazoa; phylum Chordata; class Lepidosauria; order Squamata; family Lacertidae; genus Podarcis; species Podarcis vaucheri. Next base: position 28,544,080 of record NC_138754.1, on the reverse strand, counting down.
GTTGCAAAGGCTGCTGGGATTGACAAGGCTGCCTCTGGTTGGTTAACAAGGCATTCTTTGATTGACAAGGCATCTGTCCCTCCCCTTCACCTCATAGCTCACCAATTAACCCATTAACTAACGTCTAGCCGAACCAATCAACCCACTTGAAGGATTACTGTTCATCTTTTTTTCTTAGGGTGTCCCTATGTTCATTGGAGAAATGTTGGGGGGTATGGAGTTCTCCGACTCCCGAGCCGTCTGAAGGCAATCCTGTACAGTGAAGGGTTTTGTTTAAAACGTCTAGTGTTTTATTATGTTTCTATACATGTTGGATGCCGCCCAGCGTGCCTGGGGCAACCCAGTCCGTTGCGTGGGGCATAAAGAATAAAATTATCATTATGGAATGGGGCGACCCGCTGTGTGTGTGTGTTTGTGATTAATGCACTTGGAGGGAAGAGCTGGCTGGAACTCTAAACAGAAGCAGCAGTACACACTGCAACATTTGGTTGCAGGTCCCATTTGGGACATACCACAGATTAAGTCCCTACTTTGAAGCATTTACCATATAGAAATCCTCCTCCTCCTTTTGGACTGACAAGTGTAAAAGCATGAGACAAAAGGAGCTGGAAGGAAAGAGGAAACTTTGCACAATCTGGAAGAGAGTGAAAGAAGAAAAGAGTGGTAAAGGAACTAAACAAAAAAAAAAAAACACAATAGGTGGGGGGGGGGAGAAGAAAAAAATCCAAATCAAGAGGGAAAAGAGAGAGAGAAATGGGGTGGCCTGAGCGCAGGCCAATGGCCTGAGCGCAGGCCAATGGCCTGAGCGCAGGCCAATGGCCTGAGCGCAGGCCAATGGCCTGAGCGCAGGCCAATGGCCTGAGCGCAGGCCAATGGCCTGAGCGCAGGCCAATGGCCTGAGCGCAGGCCAATGGCCTGAGCGCAGGCCAATGGCCTGAGCGCAGGCCAATGGCCTGAGCGCAGGCCAATGGCCTGAGCGCAGGCCAATGGCCTGAGCGCAGGCCAATGGCCTGAGCGCAGGCCAGGCCTGCTGGTTTTATACCTGCTGCTGGGATTGACAAAGCTGCCTCTGATTGGTTGCAAAGGCTGCTGGGATTGACAAGGCTGCCTCTGGTTGGTTAACAAGGCATTCTTTGATTGACAAGGCATCTGTCCCTCCCCTTCACCTCATAGCTCACCAATTAACCCATTAACTAACGTCTAGCCGAACCAATCAACCCACTTGAAGGATTACTGTTCATCTTTTTTTCTTAGGGTGTCCCTATGTTCATTGGAGAAATGTTGGGGGGTATGGAGTTCTCCGACTCCCGAGCCGTCTGAAGGCAATCCTGTACAGTGAAGGGTTTTGTTTAAAACGTCTAGTGTTTTATTATGTTTCTATACATGTTGGATGCCGCCCAGCGTGCCTGGGGCAACCCAGTCCGTTGCGTGGGGCATAAAGAATAAAATTATCATTATGGAATGGGGCGACCCGCTGTGTGTGTGTGTTTGTGATTAATGCACTTGGAGGGAAGAGCTGGCTGGAACTCTAAACAGAAGCAGCAGTACACACTGCAACATTTGGTTGCAGGTCCCATTTGGGACATACCACAGATGAAGTCCCTACTTTGAAGCATTTACCATATAGAAATCCTCCTCCTCCTTTTGGACTGACAAGTGTAAAAGCATGAGACAAAAGGAGCTGGAAGGAAAGAGGAAACTTTGCACAATCTGGAAGAGAGTGAAAGAAGAAAAGAGTGGTAAAGGAACTAAACAAAAAAAAAAACACAATAGGTGGGGGGGGGAGAAGAAAAAAATCCAAATCAAGAGGGAAAAGAGAGAGAGAAATTGGGTGGCCTGAGCGCAGGCCAATGGCCTGCTGGTTTTATACCTGCTGCTGGGATTGACAAAGCTGCCTCTGATTGGTTGCAAAGGCTGCTGGGATTGACAAGGCTGCCTCTGGTTGGTTAACAAGGCATTCTTTGATTGACAAGGCATCTGTCCCTCCCCTTCACCTCATAGCTCACCAATTAACCCATTAACTAACGTCTAGCCGAACCAATCAACCCACTTGAAGGATTACTGTTCATCTTTTTTTCTTAGGGTGTCCCTATGTTCATTGGAGAAATGTTGGGGGGTATGGAGTTCTCCGACTCCCGAGCCGTCTGAAGGCAATCCTGTACAGTGAAGGGTTTTGTTTAAAACGTCTAGTGTTTTATTATGTTTCTATACATGTTGGATGCCGCCCAGCGTGCCTGGGGCAACCCAGTCCGTTGCGTGGGGCATAAAGAATAAAATTATCATTATGGAATGGGGCGACCCGCTGTGTGTGTGTGTTTGTGATTAATGCACTTGGAGGGAAGAGCTGGCTGGAACTCTAAACAGAAGCAGCAGTACACACTGCAACATTTGGTTGCAGGTCCCATTTGGGACATACCACAGATTAAGTCCCTACTTTGAAGCATTTACCATATAGAAATCCTCCTCCTCCTTTTGGACTGACAAGTGTAAAAGCATGAGACAAAAGGAGCTGGAAGGAAAGAGGAAACTTTGCACAATCTGGAAGAGAGTGAAAGAAGAAAAGAGTGGTAAAGGAACTAAACAAAAAAAAAAAAACAATAGGTGGGGGGGGAGAAGAAAAAAATCCAAATCAAGAGGGAAAAGAGAGAGAGAAATTGGGTGGCCTGAGCGCAGGCCAATGGCCTGCTGGTTTTATACCTGCTGCTGGGATTGACAAAGCTGCCTCTGATTGGTTGCAAAGGCTGCTGGGATTGACAAGGCTGCCTCTGGTTGGTTAACAAGGCATTCTTTGATTGACAAGGCATCTGTCCCTCCCCTTCACCTCATAGCTCACCAATTAACCCATTAACTAACGTCTAGCCGAACCAATCAACCCGCTTGAAGGATTACTGTTCATCTTTTTTTCTTAGGGTGTCCCTATGTTCATTGGAGAAATGTTGGGGGGTATGGAGTTCTCCGACTCCCGAGCCGTCTGAAGGCAATCCTGTACAGTGAAGGGTTTTGTTTAAAACGTCTAGTGTTTTATTATGTTTCTATACATGTTGGATGCCGCCCAGCGTGCCTGGGGCAACCCAGTCCGTTGCGTGGGGCATAAAGAATAAAATTATCATTATGGAATGGGGCGACCCGCTGTGTGTGTGTGTTTGTGATTAATGCACTTGGAGGGAAGAGCTGGCTGGAACTCTAAACAGAAGCAGCAGTACACACTGCAACATTTGGTTGCAGGTCCCATTTGGGACGTACCACAGATGAAGTCCCTACTTTGAAGCATTTACCATATAGAAATCCTCCTCCTCCTTTTGGACTGACAAGTGTAAAAGCATGAGACAAAAGGAGCTGGAAGGAAAGAGGAAACTTTGCACAATCTGGAAGAGAGTGAAAGAAGAAAAGAGTGGTAAAGGAACTAAACAAAAAAAAAAAACACAATAGGTGGGGGGGGGGAGAAGAAAAAAATCCAAATCAAGAGGGAAAAGAGAGAGAGAAATGGGGTGGCCTGAGCGCAGGCCAATGGCCTGCTGGTTTTATACCTGCTGCTGGGATTGACAAAGCTGCCTCTGATTGGTTGCAAAGGCTGCTGGGATTGACAAGGCTGCCTCTGGTTGGTTAACAAGGCATTCTTTGATTGACAAGGCATCTGTCCCTCCCCTTCACCTCATAGCTCACCAATTAACCCATTAACTAACGTCTAGCCGAACCAATCAACCCACTTGAAGGATTACTGTTCATCTTTTTTTCTTAGGGTGTCCCTATGTTCATTGGAGAAATGTTGGGGGGTATGGAGTTCTCCGACTCCCGAGCCGTCTGAAGGCAATCCTGTACAGTGAAGGGTTTTGTTTAAAACGTCTAGTGTTTTATTATGTTTCTATACATGTTGGATGCCGCCCAGCGTGCCTGGGGCAACCCAGTCCGTTGCGTGGGGCATAAAGAATAAAATTATCATTATGGAATGGGGCGACCCGCTGTGTGTGTGTGTTTGTGATTAATGCACTTGGAGGGAAGAGCTGGCTGGAACTCTAAACAGAAGCAGCAGTACACACTGCAACATTTGGTTGCAGGTCCCATTTGGGACATACCACAGATGAAGTCCCTACTTTGAAGCATTTACCATATAGAAATCCTCCTCCTCCTTTTGGACTGACAAGTGTAAAAGCATGAGACAAAAGGAGCTGGAAGGAAAGAGGAAACTTTGCACAATCTGGAAGAGAGTGAAAGAAGAAAAGAGTGGTAAAAGAACTAAACAAAAAAAAAAAACACAATAGGTGGGGGGGGGGAGAAGAAAAAAATCCAAATCAAGAGGGAAAAGAGAGAGAGAAATTGGGTGGCCTGAGCGCAGGCCAGGCCTGCTGGTTTTATACCTGCTGCTGGGATTGACAAAGCTGCCTCTGATTGGTTGCAAAGGCTGCTGGGATTGACAAGGCTGCCTCTGGTTGGTTAACAAGGCATTCTTTGATTGACAAGGCATCTGTCCCTCCCCTTCACCTCATAGCTCACCAATTAACCCATTAACTAACGTCTAGCCGAACCAATCAACCCACTTGAAGGATTACTGTTCATCTTTTTTTCTTAGGGTGTCCCTATGTTCATTGGAGAAATGTTGGGGGGTATGGAGTTCTCCGACTCCCGAGCCGTCTGAAGGCAATCCTGTACAGTGAAGGGTTTTGTTTAAAACGTCTAGTGTTTTATTATGTTTCTATACATGTTGGATGCCGCCCAGCGTGCCTGGGGCAACCCAGTCCGTTGCGTGGGGCATAAAGAATAAAATTATCATTATGGAATGGGGCGACCCGCTGTGTGTGTGTGTTTGTGATTAATGCACTTGGAGGGAAGAGCTGGCTGGAACTCTAAACAGAAGCAGCAGTACACACTGCAACATTTGGTTGCAGGTCCCATTTGGGACATACCACAGATGAAGTCCCTACTTTGAAGCATTTACCATATAGAAATCCTCCTCCTCCTTTTGGACTGACAAGTGTAAAAGCATGAGACAAAAGGAGCTGGAAGGAAAGAGGAAACTTTGCACAATCTGGAAGAGAGTGAAAGAAGAAAAGAGTGGTAAAGGAACTAAACAAAAAAAAAAAACACAATAGGTGGGGGGGGAGAAGAAAAAAATCCAAATCAAGAGGGAAAAGAGAGAGAGAAATTGGGTGGCCTGAGCGCAGGCCAATGGCCTGCTGGTTTTATACCTGCTGCTGGGATTGACAAAGCTGCCTCTGATTGGTTGCAAAGGCTGCTGGGATTGACAAGGCTGCCTCTGGTTGGTTAACAAGGCATTCTTTGATTGACAAGGCATCTGTCCCTCCCCTTCACCTCATAGCTCACCAATTAACCCATTAACTAACGTCTAGCCGAACCAATCAACCCACTTGAAGGATTACTGTTCATCTTTTTTTCTTAGGGTGTCCCTATGTTCATTGGAGAAATGTTGGGGGGTATGGAGTTCTCCGACTCCCGAGCCGTCTGAAGGCAATCCTGTACAGTGAAGGGTTTTGTTTAAAACGTCTAGTGTTTTATTATGTTTCTATACATGTTGGATGCCGCCCAGCGTGCCTGGGGCAACCCAGTCCGTTGCGTGGGGCATAAAGAATAAAATTATCATTATGGAATGGGGCGACCCGCTGTGTGTGTGTGTTTGTGATTAATGCACTTGGAGGGAAGAGCTGGCTGGAACTCTAAACAGAAGCAGCAGTACACACTGCAACATTTGGTTGCAGGTCCCATTTGGGACATACCACAGATTAAGTCCCTACTTTGAAGCATTTACCATATAGAAATCCTCCTCCTCCTTTTGGACTGACAAGTGTAAAAGCATGAGACAAAAGGAGCTGGAAGGAAAGAGGAAACTTTGCACAATCTGGAAGAGAGTGAAAGAAGAAAAGAGTGGTAAAGGAACTAAACAAAAAAAAAAAAACACAATAGGTGGGGGGGGGAGAAGAAAAAAATCCAAATCAAGAGGGAAAAGAGAGAGAGAAATGGGGTGGCCTGAGCGCAGGCCAATGGCCTGAGCGCAGGCCAATGGCCTGAGCGCAGGCCAATGGCCTGAGCGCAGGCCAATGGCCTGAGCGCAGGCCAATGGCCTGAGCGCAGGCCAATGGCCTGAGCGCAGGCCAATGGCCTGAGCGCAGGCCAATGGCCTGAGCGCAGGCCAATGGCCTGAGCGCAGGCCAATGGCCTGAGCGCAGGCCAGGCCTGCTGGTTTTATACCTGCTGCTGGGATTGACAAAGCTGCCTCTGATTGGTTGCAAAGGCTGCTGGGATTGACAAGGCTGCCTCTGGTTGGTTAACAAGGCATTCTTTGATTGACAAGGCATCTGTCCCTCCCCTTCACCTCATAGCTCACCAATTAACCCATTAACTAACGTCTAGCCGAACCAATCAACCCACTTGAAGGATTACTGTTCATCTTTTTTTCTTAGGGTGTCCCTATGTTCATTGGAGAAATGTTGGGGGGTATGGAGTTCTCCGACTCCCGAGCCGTCTGAAGGCAATCCTGTACAGTGAAGGGTTTTGTTTAAAACGTCTAGTGTTTTATTATGTTTCTATACATGTTGGATGCCGCCCAGCGTGCCTGGGGCAACCCAGTCCGTTGCGTGGGGCATAAAGAATAAAATTATCATTATGGAATGGGGCGACCCGCTGTGTGTGTGTGTTTGTGATTAATGCACTTGGAGGGAAGAGCTGGCTGGAACTCTAAACAGAAGCAGCAGTACACACTGCAACATTTGGTTGCAGGTCCCATTTGGGACATACCACAGATTAAGTCCCTACTTTGAAGCATTTACCATATAGAAATCCTCCTCCTCCTTTTGGACTGACAAGTGTAAAAGCATGAGACAAAAGGAGCTGGAAGGAAAGAGGAAACTTTGCACAATCTGGAAGAGAGTGAAAGAAGAAAAGAGTGGTAAAGGAACTAAACAAAAAAAAAAACACAATAGGTGGGGGGGGGAGAAGAAAAAAATCCAAATCAAGAGGGAAAAGAGAGAGAGAAATTGGGTGGCCTGAGCGCAGGCCAATGGCCTGCTGGTTTTATACCTGCTGCTGGGATTGACAAAGCTGCCTCTGATTGGTTGCAAAGGCTGCTGGGATTGACAAGGCTGCCTCTGGTTGGTTAACAAGGCATTCTTTGATTGACAAGGCATCTGTCCCTCCCCTTCACCTCATAGCTCACCAATTAACCCATTAACTAACGTCTAGCCGAACCAATCAACCCGCTTGAAGGATTACTGTTCATCTTTTTTTCTTAGGGTGTCCCTATGTTCATTGGAGAAATGTTGGGGGGTATGGAGTTCTCCGACTCCCGAGCCGTCTGAAGGCAATCCTGTACAGTGAAGGGTTTTGTTTAAAACGTCTAGTGTTTTATTATGTTTCTATACATGTTGGATGCCGCCCAGCGTGCCTGGGGCAACCCAGTCCGTTGCGTGGGGCATAAAGAATAAAATTATCATTATGGAATGGGGCGACCCGCTGTGTGTGTGTGTTTGTGATTAATGCACTTGGAGGGAAGAGCTGGCTGGAACTCTAAACAGAAGCAGCAGTACACACTGCAACATTTGGTTGCAGGTCCCATTTGGGACATACCACAGATGAAGTCCCTACTTTGAAGCATTTACCATATAGAAATCCTCCTCCTCCTTTTGGACTGACAAGTGTAAAAGCATGAGACAAAAGGAGCTGGAAGGAAAGAGGAAACTTTGCACAATCTGGAAGAGAGTGAAAGAAGAAAAGAGTGGTAAAGGAACTAAACAAAAAAAAAAAAAACACAATAGGTGGGGGGGGGGGAGAAGAAAAAAATCCAAATCAAGAGGGAAAAGAGAGAGAGAAATGGGGTGGCCTGAGCGCAGGCCAATGGCCTGCTGGTTTTATACCTGCTGCTGGGATTGACAAAGCTGCCTCTGATTGGTTGCAAAGGCTGCTGGGATTGACAAGGCTGCCTCTGGTTGGTTAACAAGGCATTCTTTGATTGACAAGGCATCTGTCCCTCCCCTTCACCTCATAGCTCACCAATTAACCCATTAACTAACGTCTAGCCGAACCAATCAACCCACTTGAAGGATTACTGTTCATCTTTTTTTCTTAGGGTGTCCCTATGTTCATTGGAGAAATGTTGGGGGGTATGGAGTTCTCCGACTCCCGAGCCGTCTGAAGGCAATCCTGTACAGTGAAGGGTTTTGTTTAAAACGTCTAGTGTTTTATTATGTTTCTATACATGTTGGATGCCGCCCAGCGTGCCTGGGGCAACCCAGTCCGTTGCGTGGGGCATAAAGAATAAAATTATCATTATGGAATGGGGCGACCCGCTGTGTGTGTGTGTTTGTGATTAATGCACTTGGAGGGAAGAGCTGGCTGGAACTCTAAACAGAAGCAGCAGTACACACTGCAACATTTGGTTGCAGGTCCCATTTGGGACATACCACAGATGAAGTCCCTACTTTGAAGCATTTACCATATAGAAATCCTCCTCCTCCTTTTGGACTGACAAGTGTAAAAGCATGAGACAAAAGGAGCTGGAAGGAAAGAGGAAACTTTGCACAATCTGGAAGAGAGTGAAAGAAGAAAAGAGTGGTAAAGGAACTAAACAAAAAAAAAAAAAACACAATAGGTGGGGGGGGGGAGAAGAAAAAAATCCAAATCAAGAGGGAAAAGAGAGAGAGAAATGGGGTGGCCTGAGCGCAGGCCAATGGCCTGCTGGTTTTATACCTGCTGCTGGGATTGACAAAGCTGCCTCTGATTGGTTGCAAAGGCTGCTGGGATTGACAAGGCTGCCTCTGGTTGGTTAACAAGGCATTCTTTGATTGACAAGGCATCTGTCCCTCCCCTTCACCTCATAGCTCACCAATTAACCCATTAACTAACGTCTAGCCGAACCAATCAACCCACTTGAAGGATTACTGTTCATCTTTTTTTCTTAGGGTGTCCCTATGTTCATTGGAGAAATGTTGGGGGGTATGGAGTTCTCCGACTCCCGAGCCGTCTGAAGGCAATCCTGTACAGTGAAGGGTTTTGTTTAAAACGTCTAGTGTTTTATTATGTTTCTATACATGTTGGATGCCGCCCAGCGTGCCTGGGGCAACCCAGTCCGTTGCGTGGGGCATAAAGAATAAAATTATCATTATGGAATGGGGCGACCCGCTGTGTGTGTGTGTTTGTGATTAATGCACTTGGAGGGAAGAGCTGGCTGGAACTCTAAACAGAAGCAGCAGTACACACTGCAACATTTGGTTGCAGGTCCCATTTGGGACATACCACAGATGAAGTCCCTACTTTGAAGCATTTACCATATAGAAATCCTCCTCCTCCTTTTGGACTGACAAGTGTAAAAGCATGAGACAAAAGGAGCTGGAAGGAAAGAGGAAACTTTGCACAATCTGGAAGAGAGTGAAAGAAGAAAAGAGTGGTAAAAGAACTAAACAAAAAAAAAAAACACAATAGGTGGGGGGGGGAGAAGAAAAAAATCCAAATCAAGAGGGAAAAGAGAGAGAGAAATTGGGTGGCCTGAGCGCAGGCCAGGCCTGCTGGTTTTATACCTGCTGCTGGGATTGACAAAGCTGCCTCTGATTGGTTGCAAAGGCTGCTGGGATTGACAAGGCTGCCTCTGGTTGGTTAACAAGGCATTCTTTGATTGACAAGGCATCTGTCCCTCCCCTTCACCTCATAGCTCACCAATTAACCCATTAACTAACGTCTAGCCGAACCAATCAACCCACTTGAAGGATTACTGTTCATCTTTTTTTCTTAGGGTGTCCCTATGTTCATTGGAGAAATGTTGGGGGGTATGGAGTTCTCCGACTCCCGAGCCGTCTGAAGGCAATCCTGTACAGTGAAGGGTTTTGTTTAAAACGTCTAGTGTTTTATTATGTTTCTATACATGTTGGATGCCGCCCAGCGTGCCTGGGGCAACCCAGTCCGTTGCGTGGGGCATAAAGAATAAAATTATCATTATGGAATGGGGCGACCCGCTGTGTGTGTGTGTTTGTGATTAATGCACTTGGAGGGAAGAGCTGGCTGGAACTCTAAACAGAAGCAGCAGTACACACTGCAACATTTGGTTGCAGGTCCCATTTGGGACATACCACAGATGAAGTCCCTACTTTGAAGCATTTACCATATAGAAATCCTCCTCCTCCTTTTGGACTGACAAGTGTAAAAGCATGAGACAAAAGGAGCTGGAAGGAAAGAGGAAACTTTGCACAATCTGGAAGAGAGTGAAAGAAGAAAAGAGTGGTAAAGGAACTAAACAAAAAAAAAAAAACACAATAGGTGGGGGGGGGAGAAGAAAAAAATCCAAATCAAGAGGGAAAAGAGAGAGAGAAATTGGGTGGCCTGAGCGCAGGCCAATGGCCTGAGCGCAGGCCAATGGCCTGAGCGCAGGCCAATGGCCTGAGCGCAGGCCAATGGCCTGAGCGCAGGCCAATGGCCTGAGCGCAGGCCAATGGCCTGAGCGCAGGCCAATGGCCTGAGCGCAGGCCAATGGCCTGAGCGCAGGCCAATGGCCTGAGCGCAGGCCAATGGCCTGAGCGCAGGCCAATGGCCTGAGCGCAGGCCAGGCCTGCTGGTTTTATACCTGCTGCTGGGATTGACAAAGCTGCCTCTGATTGGTTGCAAAGGCTGCTGGGATTGACAAGGCTGCCTCTGGTTGGTTAACAAGGCATTCTTTGATTGACAAGGCATCTGTCCCTCCCCTTCACCTCATAGCTCACCAATTAACCCATTAACTAACGTCTAGCCGAACCAATCAACCCACTTGAAGGATTACTGTTCATCTTTTTTTCTTAGGGTGTCCCTATGTTCATTGGAGAAATGTTGGGGGGTATGGAGTTCTCCGACTCCCGAGCCGTCTGAAGGCAATCCTGTACAGTGAAGGGTTTTGTTTAAAACGTCTAGTGTTTTATTATGTTTCTATACATGTTGGATGCCGCCCAGCGTGCCTGGGGCAACCCAGTCCGTTGCGTGGGGCATAAAGAATAAAATTATCATTATGGAATGGGGCGACCCGCTGTGTGTGTGTGTTTGTGATTAATGCACTTGGAGGGAAGAGCTGGCTGGAACTCTAAACAGAAGCAGCAGTACACACTGCAACATTTGGTTGCAGGTCCCATTTGGGACATACCACAGATGAAGTCCCTACTTTGAAGCATTTACCATATAGAAATCCTCCTCCTCCTTTTGGACTGACAAGTGTAAAAGCATGAGACAAAAGGAGCTGGAAGGAAAGAGGAAACTTTGCACAATCTGGAAGAGAGTGAAAGAAGAAAAGAGTGGTAAAGGAACTAAACAAAAAAAAAACACAATAGGTGGGGGGGGGGAGAAGAAAAAAATCCAAATCAAGAGGGAAAAGAGAGAGAGAAATTGGGTGGCCTGAGCGCAGGCCAATGGCCTGAGCGCAGGCCAATGGCCTGAGATTGCCGCCCAGGCCAATGCTGGGATTGCTGCTGGGATTGACAAAGCTGCCTCTGATTGGTTGCAAAGGCTGCTGGGATTGACAAGGCTGCCTGTGGTTGGTTAACAAGGCATTCTTTGATTGACAAGGCATCTGTCCCTCCCCTTCACCTCATAGCTCACCAATTAACCCATTAACTAACGTCTAGCCGAACCAATCAACCCACTTGAAGGATTACTGTTCATCTTTTTTTCTTAGGGTGTCCCTATGTTCATTGGAGAAATGTTGGGGGGTATGGAGTTCTCCGACTCCCGAGCCGTCTGAAGGCAATCCTGTACAGTGAAGGGTTTTGTTTAAAACGTCTAGTGTTTTATTATGTTTCTATACATGTTGGATGCCGCCCAGCGTGCCTGGGGCAACCCAGTCCGTTGCGTGGGGCATAAAGAATAAAATTATCATTATGGAATGGGGCGACCCGCTGTGTGTGTGTGTTTGTGATTAATGCACTTGGAGGGAAGAGCTGGCTGGAACTCTAAACAGAAGCAGCAGTACACACTGCAACATTTGGTTGCAGGTCCCATTTGGGACATACCACAGATGAAGTCCCTACTTTGAAGCATTTACCATATAGAAATCCTCCTCCTCCTTTTGGACTGACAAGTGTAAAAGCATGAGACAAAAGGAGCTGGAAGGAAAGAGGAAACTTTGCACAATCTGGAAGAGAGTGAAAGAAGAAAAGAGTGGTAAAGGAACTAAACAAAAAAAAAAAAAAACACAATAGGTGGGGGGGGGGAGAAGAAAAAAATCCAAATCAAGAGGGAAAAGAGAGAGAGAAATGGGGTGGCCTGAGCGCAGGCCAATGGCCTGCTGGTTTTATACCTGCTGCTGGGATTGACAAAGCTGCCTCTGATTGGTTGCAAAGGCTGCTGGGATTGACAAGGCTGCCTCTGGTTGGTTAACAAGGCATTCTTTGATTGACAAGGCATCTGTCCCTCCCCTTCACCTCATAGCTCACCAATTAACCCATTAACTAACGTCTAGCCGAACCAATCAACCCACTTGAAGGATTACTGTTCATCTTTTTTTCTTAGGGTGTCCCTATGTTCATTGGAGAAATGTTGGGGGGTATGGAGTTCTCCGACTCCCGAGCCGTCTGAAGGCAATCCTGTACAGTGAAGGGTTTTGTTTAAAACGTCTAGTGTTTTATTATGTTTCTATACATGTTGGATGCCGCCCAGCGTGCCTGGGGCAACCCAGTCCGTTGCGTGGGGCATAAAGAATAAAATTATCATTATGGAATGGGGCGACCCGCTGTGTGTGTGTGTTTGTGATTAATGCACTTGGAGGGAAGAGCTGGCTGGAACTCTAAACAGAAGCAGCAGTACACACTGCAACATTTGGTTGCAGGTCCCATTTGGGACATACCACAGATGAAGTCCCTACTTTGAAGCATTTACCATATAGAAATCCTCCTCCTCCTTTTGGACTGACAAGTGTAAAAGCATGAGACAAAAGGAGCTGGAAGGAAAGAGGAAACTTTGCACAATCTGGAAGAGAGTGAAAGAAGAAAAGAGTGGTAAAGGAACTAAACAAAAAAAAAACACAATAGGTGGGGGGGGGGAGAAGAAAAAAATCCAAATCAAGAGGGAAAAGAGAGAGAGAAATTGGGTGGCCTGAGCGCAGGCCAATGGCCTGAGCGCAGGCCAATGGCCTGAGATTGCCGCCCAGGCCAATGCTGGGATTGCTGCTGGGATTGACAAAGCTGCCTCTGATTGGTTGCAAAGGCTGCTGGGATTGACAAGGCTGCCTGTGGTTGGTTAACAAGGCATTCTTTGATTGACAAGGCATCTGTCCCTCCCCTTCACCTCATAGCTCACCAATTAACCCATTAACTAACGTCTAGCCGAACCAATCAACCCACTTGAAGGATTACTGTTCATCTTTTTTTCTTAGGGTGTCCCTATGTTCATTGGAGAAATGTTGGGGGGTATGGAGTTCTCCGACTCCCGAGCCGTCTGAAGGCAATCCTGTACAGTGAAGGGTTTTGTTTAAAACGTCTAGTGTTTTATTATGTTTCTATACATGTTGGATGCCGCCCAGCGTGCCTGGGGCAACCCAGTCCGTTGCGTGGGGCATAAAGAATAAAATTATCATTATGGAATGGGGCGACCCGCTGTGTGTGTGTGTTTGTGATTAATGCACTTGGAGGGAAGAGCTGGCTGGAACTCTAAACAGAAGCAGCAGTACACACTGCAACATTTGGTTGCAGGTCCCATTTGGGACATACCACAGATGAAGTCCCTACTTTGAAGCATTTACCATATAGAAATCCTCCTCCTCCTTTTGGACTGACAAGTGTAAAAGCATGAGACAAAAGGAGCTGGAAGGAAAGAGGAAACTTTGCACAATCTGGAAGAGAGTGAAAGAAGAAAAGAGTGGTAAAGGAACTAAACAAAAAAAAAAAAAAAACACAATAGGTGGGGGGGGGGAGAAGAAAAAAATCCAAATCAAGAGGGAAAAGAGAGAGAGAAATGGGGTGGCCTGAGCGCAGGCCAATGGCCTGCTGGTTTTATACCTGCTGCTGGGATTGACAAAGCTGCCTCTGATTGGTTGCAAAGGCTGCTGGGATTGACAAGGCTGCCTCTGGTTGGTTAACAAGGCATTCTTTGATTGACAAGGCATCTGTCCCTCCCCTTCACCTCATAGCTCACCAATTAACCCATTAACTAACGTCTAGCCGAACCAATCAACCCACTTGAAGGATTACTGTTCATCTTTTTTTCTTAGGGTGTCCCTATGTTCATTGGAGAAATGTTGGGGGGTATGGAGTTCTCCGACTCCCGAGCCGTCTGAAGGCAATCCTGTACAGTGAAGGGTTTTGTTTAAAACGTCTAGTGTTTTATTATGTTTCTATACATGTTGGATGCCGCCCAGCGTGCCTGGGGCAACCCAGTCCGTTGCGTGGGGCATAAAGAATAAAATTATCATTATGGAATGGGGCGACCCGCTGTGTGTGTGTGTTTGTGATTAATGCACTTGGAGGGAAGAGCTGGCTGGAACTCTAAACAGAAGCAGCAGTACACACTGCAACATTTGGTTGCAGGTCCCATTTGGGACATACCACAGATGAAGTCCCTACTTTGAAGCATTTACCATATAGAAATCCTCCTCCTCCTTTTGGACTGACAAGTGTAAAAGCATGAGACAAAAGGAGCTGGAAGGAAAGAGGAAACTTTGCACAATCTGGAAGAGAGTGAAAGAAGAAAAGAGTGGTAAAAGAACTAAACAAAAAAAAAAAACACAATAGGTGGGGGGGGGGAGAAGAAAAAAATCCAAATCAAGAGGGAAAAGAGAGAGAGAAATTGGGTGGCCTGAGCGCAGGCCAGGCCTGCTGGTTTTATACCTGCTGCTGGGATTGACAAAGCTGCCTCTGATTGGTTGCAAAGGCTGCTGGGATTGACAAGGCTGCCTCTGGTTGGTTAACAAGGCATTCTTTGATTGACAAGGCATCTGTCCCTCCCCTTCACCTCATAGCTCACCAATTAACCCATTAACTAACGTCTAGCCGAACCAATCAACCCACTTGAAGGATTACTGTTCATCTTTTTTTCTTAGGGTGTCCCTATGTTCATTGGAGAAATGTTGGGGGGTATGGAGTTCTCCGACTCCCGAGCCGTCTGAAGGCAATCCTGTACAGTGAAGGGTTTTGTTTAAAACGTCTAGTGTTTTATTATGTTTCTATACATGTTGGATGCCGCCCAGCGTGCCTGGGGCAACCCAGTCCGTTGCGTGGGGCATAAAGAATAAAATTATCATTATGGAATGGGGCGACCCGCTGTGTGTGTGTGTTTGTGATTAATGCACTTGGAGGGAAGAGCTGGCTGGAACTCTAAACAGAAGCAGCAGTACACACTGCAACATTTGGTTGCAGGTCCCATTTGGGACATACCACAGATGAAGTCCCTACTTTGAAGCATTTACCATATAGAAATCCTCCTCCTCCTTTTGGACTGACAAGTGTAAAAGCATGAGACAAAAGGAGCTGGAAGGAAAGAGGAAACTTTGCACAATCTGGAAGAGAGTGAAAGAAGAAAAGAGTGGTAAAGGAACTAAACAAAAAAAAAAAAACACAATAGGTGGGGGGGGAGAAGAAAAAAATCCAAATCAAGAGGGAAAAGAGAGAGAGAAATTGGGTGGCCTGAGCGCAGGCCAATGGCCTGAGCGCAGGCCAATGGCCTGAGCGCAGGCCAATGGCCTGAGCGCAGGCCAATGGCCTGAGCGCAGGCCAATGGCCTGAGCGCAGGCCAATGGCCTGAGCGCAGGCCAATGGCCTGAGCGCAGGCCAGGCCTACTGGTTTTATACCTGCTGCTGGGATTGACAAAGCTGCCTCTGATTGGTTGCAAAGGCTGCTGGGATTGACAAGGCTGCCTCTGGTTGGTTAACAAGGCATTCTTTGATTGACAAGGCATCTGTCCCTCCCCTTCACCTCATAGCTCACCAATTAACCCATTAACTAACGTCTAGCCGAACCAATCAACCCACTTGAAGGATTACTGTTCATCTTTTTTTCTTAGGGTGTCCCTATGTTCATTGGAGAAATGTTGGGGGGTATGGAGTTCTCCGACTCCCGAGCCGTCTGAAGGCAATCCTGTACAGTGAAGGGTTTTGTTTAAAACGTCTAGTGTTTTATTATGTTTCTATACATGTTGGATGCCGCCCAGCGTGCCTGGGGCAACCCAGTCCGTTGCGTGGGGCATAAAGAATAAAATTATCATTATGGAATGGGGCGACCCGCTGTGTGTGTGTGTTTGTGATTAATGCACTTGGAGGGAAGAGCTGGCTGGAACTCTAAACAGAAGCAGCAGTACACACTGCAACATTTGGTTGCAGGTCCCATTTGGGACATACCACAGATGAAGTCCCTACTTTGAAGCATTTACCATATAGAAATCCTCCTCCTCCTTTTGGACTGACAAGTGTAAAAGCATGAGACAAAAGGAGCTGGAAGGAAAGAGGAAACTTTGCACAATCTGGAAGAGAGTGAAAGAAGAAAAGAGTGGTAAAGGAACTAAACAAAAAAAAAAAAACACAATAGGTGGGGGGGGAGAAGAAAAAAATCCAAATCAAGAGGGAAAAGAGAGAGAGAAATTGGGTGGCCTGAGCGCAGGCCAATGGCCTGCTGGTTTTATACCTGCTGCTGGGATTGACAAAGCTGCCTCTGATTGGTTGCAAAGGCTGCTGGGATTGACAAGGCTGCCTCTGGTTGGTTAACAAGGCATTCTTTGATTGACAAGGCATCTGTCCCTCCCCTTCACCTCATAGCTCACCAATTAACCCATTAACTAACGTCTAGCCGAACCAATCAACCCACTTGAAGGATTACTGTTCATCTTTTTTTCTTAGGGTGTCCCTATGTTCATTGGAGAAATGTTGGGGGGTATGGAGTTCTCCGACTCCTGAGCCGTCTGAAGGCAATCCTGTACAGTGAAGGGTTTTGTTTAAAACGTCTAGTGTTTTATTATGTTTCTATACATGTTGGATGCCGCCCAGCGTGCCTGGGGCAACCCAGTCCGTTGCGTGGGGCATAAAGAATAAAATTATCATTATGGAATGGGGCGACCCGCTGTGTGTGTGTGTTTGTGATTAATGCACTTGGAGGGAAGAGCTGGCTGGAACTCTAAACAGAAGCAGCAGTACACACTGCAACATTTGGTTGCAGGTCCCATTTGGGACATACCACAGATGAAGTCCCTACTTTGAAGCATTTACCATATAGAAATCCTCCTCCTCCTTTTGGACTGACAAGTGTAAAAGCATGAGACAAAAGGAGCTGGAAGGAAAGAGGAAACTTTGCACAATCTGGAAGAGAGTGAAAGAAGAAAAGAGTGGTAAAGGAACTAAACAAAAAAAAAAAACACAATAGGTGGGGGGGGAGAAGAAAAAAATCCAAATCAAGAGGGAAAAGAGAGAGAGAAATTGGGTGGCCTGAGCGCAGGCCAATGGCCTGCTGGTTTTATACCTGCTGCTGGGATTGACAAAGCTGCCTCTGATTGGTTGCAAAGGCTGCTGGGATTGACAAGGCTGCCTCTGGTTGGTTAACAAGGCATTCTTTGATTGACAAGGCATCTGTCCCTCCCCTTCACCTCATAGCTCACCAATTAACCCATTAACTAACGTCTAGCCGAACCAATCAACCCACTTGAAGGATTACTGTTCATCTTTTTTTCTTAGGGTGTCCCTATGTTCATTGGAGAAATGTTGGGGGGTATGGAGTTCTCCGACTCCCGAGCTGTCTGAAGGCAATCCTGTACAGTGAAGGGTTTTGTTTAAAACGTCTAGTGTTTTATTATGTTTCTATACATGTTGGATGCCGCCCAGCGTGCCTGGGGCAACCCAGTCCGTTGCGTGGGGCATAAAGAATAAAATTATCATTATGGAATGGGGCGACCCGCTGTGTGTGTGTGTTTGTGATTAATGCACTTGGAGGGAAGAGCTGGCTGGAACTCTAAACAGAAGCAGCAGTACACACTGCAACATTTGGTTGCAGGTCCCATTTGGGACATACCACAGATGAAGTCCCTACTTTGAAGCATTTACCATATAGAAATCCTCCTCCTCCTTTTGGACTGACAAGTGTAAAAGCATGAGACAAAAGGAGCTGGAAGGAAAGAGGAAACTTTGCACAATCTGGAAGAGAGTGAAAGAAGAAAAGAGTGGTAAAGGAACTGAACAAAAAAAAAAACACAATAGGTGGGGGGGGGAGAAGAAAAAAATCCAAATCAAGAGGGAAAAGAGAGAGAGAAATTGGGTGGCCTGAGCGCAGGCCAATGGCCTGCTGGTTTTATACCTGCTGCTGGGATTGACAAAGCTGCCTCTGATTGGTTGCAAAGGCTGCTGGGATTGACAAGGCTGCCTCTGGTTGGTTAACAAGGCATTCTTTGATTGACAAGGCATCTGTCCCTCCCCTTCACCTCATAGCTCACCAATTAACCCATTAACTAACGTCTAGCCGAACCAATCAACCCACTTGAAGGATTACTGTTCATCTTTTTTTCTTAGGGTGTCCCTATGTTCATTGGAGAAATGTTGGGGGGTATGGAGTTCTCCGACTCCCGAGCTGTCTGAAGGCAATCCTGTACAGTGAAGGGTTTTGTTTAAAACGTCTAGTGTTTTATTATGTTTCTATACATGTTGGATGCCGCCCAGCGTGCCTGGGGCAACCCAGTCCGTTGCGTGGGGCATAAAGAATAAAATTATCATTATGGAATGGGGCGACCCGCTGTGTGTGTGTGTTTGTGATTAATGCACTTGGAGGGAAGAGCTGGCTGGAACTCTAAACAGAAGCAGCAGTACACACTGCAACATTTGGTTGCAGGTCCCATTTGGGACATACCACAGATGAAGTCCCTACTTTGAAGCATTTACCATATAGAAATCCTCCTCCTCCTTTTGGACTGACAAGTGTAAAAGCATGAGACAAAAGGAGCTGGAAGGAAAGAGGAAACTTTGCACAATCTGGAAGAGAGTGAAAGAAGAAAAGAGTGGTAAAGGAACTAAACAAAAAAAAAAACACAATAGGTGGGGGGGGGAGAAGAAAAAAATCCAAATCAAGAGGGAAAAGAGAGAGAGAAATTGGGTGGCCTGAGCGCAGGCCAATGGCCTGCTGGTTTTATACCTGCTGCTGGGATTGACAAAGCTGCCTCTGATTGGTTGCAAAGGCTGCTGGGATTGACAAGGCTGCCTCTGGTTGGTTAACAAGGCATTCTTTGATTGACAAGGCATCTGTCCCTCCCCTTCACCTCATAGCTCACCAATTAACCCATTAACTAACGTCTAGCCGAACCAATCAACCCACTTGAAGGATTACTGTTCATCTTTTTTTCTTAGGGTGTCCCTATGTTCATTGGAGAAATGTTGGGGGGTATGGAGTTCTCCGACTCCCGAGCCGTCTGAAGGCAATCCTGTACAGTGAAGGGTTTTGTTTAAAACGTCTAGTGTTTTATTATGTTTCTATACATGTTGGATGCCGCCCAGCGTGCCTGGGGCAACCCAGTCCGTTGCGTGGGGCATAAAGAATAAAATTATCATTATGGAATGGGGCGACCCGCTGTGTGTGTGTGTTTGTGATTAATGCACTTGGAGGGAAGAGCTGGCTGGAACTCTAAACAGAAGCAGCAGTACACACTGCAACATTTGGTTGCAGGTCCCATTTGGGACATACCACAGATTAAGTCCCTACTTTGAAGCATTTACCATATAGAAATCCTCCTCCTCCTTTTGGACTGACAAGTGTAAAAGCATGAGACAAAAGGAGCTGGAAGGAAAGAGGAAACTTTGCACAATCTGGAAGAGAGTGAAAGAAGAAAAGAGTGGTAAAGGAACTAAACAAAAAAAAAAAAACACAATAGGTGGGGGGGGGAGAAGAAAAAAATCCAAATCAAGAGGGAAAAGAGAGAGAGAAATGGGGTGGCCTGAGCGCAGGCCAATGGCCTGAGCGCAGGCCAATGGCCTGAGCGCAGGCCAATGGCCTGAGCGCAGGCCAATGGCCTGAGCGCAGGCCAATGGCCTGAGCGCAGGCCAATGGCCTGAGCGCAGGCCAATGGCCTGAGCGCAGGCCAATGGCCTGAGCGCAGGCCAATGGCCTGAGCGCAGGCCAATGGCCTGAGCGCAGGCCAATGGCCTGAGCGCAGGCCAATGGCCTGAGCGCAGGCCAATGGCCTGAGCGCAGGCCAATGGCCTGAGCGCAGGCCAATGGCCTGAGCGCAGGCCAATGGCCTGAGCGCAGGCCAGGCCTGCTGGTTTTATACCTGCTGCTGGGATTGACAAAGCTGCCTCTGATTGGTTGCAAAGGCTGCTGGGATTGACAAGGCTGCCTCTGGTTGGTTAACAAGGCATTCTTTGATTGACAAGGCATCTGTCCCTCCCCTTCACCTCATAGCTCACCAATTAACCCATTAACTAACGTCTAGCCGAACCAATCAACCCACTTGAAGGATTACTGTTCATCTTTTTTTCTTAGGGTGTCCCTATGTTCATTGGAGAAATGTTGGGGGGTATGGAGTTCTCCGACTCCCGAGCCGTCTGAAGGCAATCCTGTACAGTGAAGGGTTTTGTTTAAAACGTCTAGTGTTTTATTATGTTTCTATACATGTTGGATGCCGCCCAGCGTGCCTGGGGCAACCCAGTCCGTTGCGTGGGGCATAAAGAATAAAATTATCATTATGGAATGGGGCGACCCGCTGTGTGTGTGTGTTTGTGATTAATGCACTTGGAGGGAAGAGCTGGCTGGAACTCTAAACAGAAGCAGCAGTACACACTGCAACATTTGGTTGCAGGTCCCATTTGGGACATACCACAGATGAAGTCCCTACTTTGAAGCATTTACCATATAGAAATCCTCCTCCTCCTTTTGGACTGACAAGTGTAAAAGCATGAGACAAAAGGAGCTGGAAGGAAAGAGGAAACTTTGCACAATCTGGAAGAGAGTGAAAGAAGAAAAGAGTGGTAAAGGAACTAAACAAAAAAAAAAACACAATAGGTGGGGGGGGGAGAAGAAAAAAATCCAAATCAAGAGGGAAAAGAGAGAGAGAAATTGGGTGGCCTGAGCGCAGGCCAATGGCCTGCTGGTTTTATACCTGCTGCTGGGATTGACAAAGCTGCCTCTGATTGGTTGCAAAGGCTGCTGGGATTGACAAGGCTGCCTCTGGTTGGTTAACAAGGCATTCTTTGATTGACAAGGCATCTGTCCCTCCCCTTCACCTCATAGCTCACCAATTAACCCATTAACTAACGTCTAGCCGAACCAATCAACCCACTTGAAGGATTACTGTTCATCTTTTTTTCTTAGGGTGTCCCTATGTTCATTGGAGAAATGTTGGGGGGTATGGAGTTCTCCGAC
This sequence comes from Podarcis vaucheri, assembly GCF_965113315.1. Classification (NCBI taxonomy): domain Eukaryota; kingdom Metazoa; phylum Chordata; class Lepidosauria; order Squamata; family Lacertidae; genus Podarcis; species Podarcis vaucheri. The sequence continues at coordinate 28,522,807 of NC_138754.1, read as the reverse complement.
TCCCGAGCCGTCTGAAGGCAATCCTGTACAGTGAAGGGTTTTGTTTAAAACGTCTAGTGTTTTATTATGTTTCTATACATGTTGGATGCCGCCCAGCGTGCCTGGGGCAACCCAGTCCGTTGCGTGGGGCATAAAGAATAAAATTATCATTATGGAATGGGGCGACCCGCTGTGTGTGTGTGTTTGTGATTAATGCACTTGGAGGGAAGAGCTGGCTGGAACTCTAAACAGAAGCAGCAGTACACACTGCAACATTTGGTTGCAGGTCCCATTTGGGACATACCACAGATTAAGTCCCTACTTTGAAGCATTTACCATATAGAAATCCTCCTCCTCCTTTTGGACTGACAAGTGTAAAAGCATGAGACAAAAGGAGCTGGAAGGAAAGAGGAAACTTTGCACAATCTGGAAGAGAGTGAAAGAAGAAAAGAGTGGTAAAGGAACTAAACAAAAAAAAAAAAACAATAGGTGGGGGGGGAGAAGAAAAAAATCCAAATCAAGAGGGAAAAGAGAGAGAGAAATTGGGTGGCCTGAGCGCAGGCCAATGGCCTGCTGGTTTTATACCTGCTGCTGGGATTGACAAAGCTGCCTCTGATTGGTTGCAAAGGCTGCTGGGATTGACAAGGCTGCCTCTGGTTGGTTAACAAGGCATTCTTTGATTGACAAGGCATCTGTCCCTCCCCTTCACCTCATAGCTCACCAATTAACCCATTAACTAACGTCTAGCCGAACCAATCAACCCGCTTGAAGGATTACTGTTCATCTTTTTTTCTTAGGGTGTCCCTATGTTCATTGGAGAAATGTTGGGGGGTATGGAGTTCTCCGACTCCCGAGCCGTCTGAAGGCAATCCTGTACAGTGAAGGGTTTTGTTTAAAACGTCTAGTGTTTTATTATGTTTCTATACATGTTGGATGCCGCCCAGCGTGCCTGGGGCAACCCAGTCCGTTGCGTGGGGCATAAAGAATAAAATTATCATTATGGAATGGGGCGACCCGCTGTGTGTGTGTGTTTGTGATTAATGCACTTGGAGGGAAGAGCTGGCTGGAACTCTAAACAGAAGCAGCAGTACACACTGCAACATTTGGTTGCAGGTCCCATTTGGGACGTACCACAGATGAAGTCCCTACTTTGAAGCATTTACCATATAGAAATCCTCCTCCTCCTTTTGGACTGACAAGTGTAAAAGCATGAGACAAAAGGAGCTGGAAGGAAAGAGGAAACTTTGCACAATCTGGAAGAGAGTGAAAGAAGAAAAGAGTGGTAAAGGAACTAAACAAAAAAAAAAAACACAATAGGTGGGGGGGGGGAGAAGAAAAAAATCCAAATCAAGAGGGAAAAGAGAGAGAGAAATGGGGTGGCCTGAGCGCAGGCCAATGGCCTGCTGGTTTTATACCTGCTGCTGGGATTGACAAAGCTGCCTCTGATTGGTTGCAAAGGCTGCTGGGATTGACAAGGCTGCCTCTGGTTGGTTAACAAGGCATTCTTTGATTGACAAGGCATCTGTCCCTCCCCTTCACCTCATAGCTCACCAATTAACCCATTAACTAACGTCTAGCCGAACCAATCAACCCACTTGAAGGATTACTGTTCATCTTTTTTTCTTAGGGTGTCCCTATGTTCATTGGAGAAATGTTGGGGGGTATGGAGTTCTCCGACTCCCGAGCCGTCTGAAGGCAATCCTGTACAGTGAAGGGTTTTGTTTAAAACGTCTAGTGTTTTATTATGTTTCTATACATGTTGGATGCCGCCCAGCGTGCCTGGGGCAACCCAGTCCGTTGCGTGGGGCATAAAGAATAAAATTATCATTATGGAATGGGGCGACCCGCTGTGTGTGTGTGTTTGTGATTAATGCACTTGGAGGGAAGAGCTGGCTGGAACTCTAAACAGAAGCAGCAGTACACACTGCAACATTTGGTTGCAGGTCCCATTTGGGACATACCACAGATGAAGTCCCTACTTTGAAGCATTTACCATATAGAAATCCTCCTCCTCCTTTTGGACTGACAAGTGTAAAAGCATGAGACAAAAGGAGCTGGAAGGAAAGAGGAAACTTTGCACAATCTGGAAGAGAGTGAAAGAAGAAAAGAGTGGTAAAAGAACTAAACAAAAAAAAAAAACACAATAGGTGGGGGGGGGGAGAAGAAAAAAATCCAAATCAAGAGGGAAAAGAGAGAGAGAAATTGGGTGGCCTGAGCGCAGGCCAGGCCTGCTGGTTTTATACCTGCTGCTGGGATTGACAAAGCTGCCTCTGATTGGTTGCAAAGGCTGCTGGGATTGACAAGGCTGCCTCTGGTTGGTTAACAAGGCATTCTTTGATTGACAAGGCATCTGTCCCTCCCCTTCACCTCATAGCTCACCAATTAACCCATTAACTAACGTCTAGCCGAACCAATCAACCCACTTGAAGGATTACTGTTCATCTTTTTTTCTTAGGGTGTCCCTATGTTCATTGGAGAAATGTTGGGGGGTATGGAGTTCTCCGACTCCCGAGCCGTCTGAAGGCAATCCTGTACAGTGAAGGGTTTTGTTTAAAACGTCTAGTGTTTTATTATGTTTCTATACATGTTGGATGCCGCCCAGCGTGCCTGGGGCAACCCAGTCCGTTGCGTGGGGCATAAAGAATAAAATTATCATTATGGAATGGGGCGACCCGCTGTGTGTGTGTGTTTGTGATTAATGCACTTGGAGGGAAGAGCTGGCTGGAACTCTAAACAGAAGCAGCAGTACACACTGCAACATTTGGTTGCAGGTCCCATTTGGGACATACCACAGATGAAGTCCCTACTTTGAAGCATTTACCATATAGAAATCCTCCTCCTCCTTTTGGACTGACAAGTGTAAAAGCATGAGACAAAAGGAGCTGGAAGGAAAGAGGAAACTTTGCACAATCTGGAAGAGAGTGAAAGAAGAAAAGAGTGGTAAAGGAACTAAACAAAAAAAAAAAAACACAATAGGTGGGGGGGGAGAAGAAAAAAATCCAAATCAAGAGGGAAAAGAGAGAGAGAAATTGGGTGGCCTGAGCGCAGGCCAATGGCCTGCTGGTTTTATACCTGCTGCTGGGATTGACAAAGCTGCCTCTGATTGGTTGCAAAGGCTGCTGGGATTGACAAGGCTGCCTCTGGTTGGTTAACAAGGCATTCTTTGATTGACAAGGCATCTGTCCCTCCCCTTCACCTCATAGCTCACCAATTAACCCATTAACTAACGTCTAGCCGAACCAATCAACCCACTTGAAGGATTACTGTTCATCTTTTTTTCTTAGGGTGTCCCTATGTTCATTGGAGAAATGTTGGGGGGTATGGAGTTCTCCGACTCCCGAGCCGTCTGAAGGCAATCCTGTACAGTGAAGGGTTTTGTTTAAAACGTCTAGTGTTTTATTATGTTTCTATACATGTTGGATGCCGCCCAGCGTGCCTGGGGCAACCCAGTCCGTTGCGTGGGGCATAAAGAATAAAATTATCATTATGGAATGGGGCGACCCGCTGTGTGTGTGTGTTTGTGATTAATGCACTTGGAGGGAAGAGCTGGCTGGAACTCTAAACAGAAGCAGCAGTACACACTGCAACATTTGGTTGCAGGTCCCATTTGGGACATACCACAGATTAAGTCCCTACTTTGAAGCATTTACCATATAGAAATCCTCCTCCTCCTTTTGGACTGACAAGTGTAAAAGCATGAGACAAAAGGAGCTGGAAGGAAAGAGGAAACTTTGCACAATCTGGAAGAGAGTGAAAGAAGAAAAGAGTGGTAAAGGAACTAAACAAAAAAAAAAAAACACAATAGGTGGGGGGGGGAGAAGAAAAAAATCCAAATCAAGAGGGAAAAGAGAGAGAGAAATGGGGTGGCCTGAGCGCAGGCCAATGGCCTGAGCGCAGGCCAATGGCCTGAGCGCAGGCCAATGGCCTGAGCGCAGGCCAATGGCCTGAGCGCAGGCCAATGGCCTGAGCGCAGGCCAATGGCCTGAGCGCAGGCCAATGGCCTGAGCGCAGGCCAATGGCCTGAGCGCAGGCCAATGGCCTGAGCGCAGGCCAATGGCCTGAGCGCAGGCCAATGGCCTGAGCGCAGGCCAATGGCCTGAGCGCAGGCCAATGGCCTGAGCGCAGGCCAATGGCCTGAGCGCAGGCCAATGGCCTGAGCGCAGGCCAATGGCCTGAGCGCAGGCCAGGCCTGCTGGTTTTATACCTGCTGCTGGGATTGACAAAGCTGCCTCTGATTGGTTGCAAAGGCTGCTGGGATTGACAAGGCTGCCTCTGGTTGGTTAACAAGGCATTCTTTGATTGACAAGGCATCTGTCCCTCCCCTTCACCTCATAGCTCACCAATTAACCCATTAACTAACGTCTAGCCGAACCAATCAACCCACTTGAAGGATTACTGTTCATCTTTTTTTCTTAGGGTGTCCCTATGTTCATTGGAGAAATGTTGGGGGGTATGGAGTTCTCCGACTCCCGAGCCGTCTGAAGGCAATCCTGTACAGTGAAGGGTTTTGTTTAAAACGTCTAGTGTTTTATTATGTTTCTATACATGTTGGATGCCGCCCAGCGTGCCTGGGGCAACCCAGTCCGTTGCGTGGGGCATAAAGAATAAAATTATCATTATGGAATGGGGCGACCCGCTGTGTGTGTGTGTTTGTGATTAATGCACTTGGAGGGAAGAGCTGGCTGGAACTCTAAACAGAAGCAGCAGTACACACTGCAACATTTGGTTGCAGGTCCCATTTGGGACATACCACAGATTAAGTCCCTACTTTGAAGCATTTACCATATAGAAATCCTCCTCCTCCTTTTGGACTGACAAGTGTAAAAGCATGAGACAAAAGGAGCTGGAAGGAAAGAGGAAACTTTGCACAATCTGGAAGAGAGTGAAAGAAGAAAAGAGTGGTAAAGGAACTAAACAAAAAAAAAAACACAATAGGTGGGGGGGGGAGAAGAAAAAAATCCAAATCAAGAGGGAAAAGAGAGAGAGAAATTGGGTGGCCTGAGCGCAGGCCAATGGCCTGCTGGTTTTATACCTGCTGCTGGGATTGACAAAGCTGCCTCTGATTGGTTGCAAAGGCTGCTGGGATTGACAAGGCTGCCTCTGGTTGGTTAACAAGGCATTCTTTGATTGACAAGGCATCTGTCCCTCCCCTTCACCTCATAGCTCACCAATTAACCCATTAACTAACGTCTAGCCGAACCAATCAACCCGCTTGAAGGATTACTGTTCATCTTTTTTTCTTAGGGTGTCCCTATGTTCATTGGAGAAATGTTGGGGGGTATGGAGTTCTCCGACTCCCGAGCCGTCTGAAGGCAATCCTGTACAGTGAAGGGTTTTGTTTAAAACGTCTAGTGTTTTATTATGTTTCTATACATGTTGGATGCCGCCCAGCGTGCCTGGGGCAACCCAGTCCGTTGCGTGGGGCATAAAGAATAAAATTATCATTATGGAATGGGGCGACCCGCTGTGTGTGTGTGTTTGTGATTAATGCACTTGGAGGGAAGAGCTGGCTGGAACTCTAAACAGAAGCAGCAGTACACACTGCAACATTTGGTTGCAGGTCCCATTTGGGACATACCACAGATGAAGTCCCTACTTTGAAGCATTTACCATATAGAAATCCTCCTCCTCCTTTTGGACTGACAAGTGTAAAAGCATGAGACAAAAGGAGCTGGAAGGAAAGAGGAAACTTTGCACAATCTGGAAGAGAGTGAAAGAAGAAAAGAGTGGTAAAGGAACTAAACAAAAAAAAAAAAAAACACAATAGGTGGGGGGGGGGGGAGAAGAAAAAAATCCAAATCAAGAGGGAAAAGAGAGAGAGAAATGGGGTGGCCTGAGCGCAGGCCAATGGCCTGCTGGTTTTATACCTGCTGCTGGGATTGACAAAGCTGCCTCTGATTGGTTGCAAAGGCTGCTGGGATTGACAAGGCTGCCTCTGGTTGGTTAACAAGGCATTCTTTGATTGACAAGGCATCTGTCCCTCCCCTTCACCTCATAGCTCACCAATTAACCCATTAACTAACGTCTAGCCGAACCAATCAACCCACTTGAAGGATTACTGTTCATCTTTTTTTCTTAGGGTGTCCCTATGTTCATTGGAGAAATGTTGGGGGGTATGGAGTTCTCCGACTCCCGAGCCGTCTGAAGGCAATCCTGTACAGTGAAGGGTTTTGTTTAAAACGTCTAGTGTTTTATTATGTTTCTATACATGTTGGATGCCGCCCAGCGTGCCTGGGGCAACCCAGTCCGTTGCGTGGGGCATAAAGAATAAAATTATCATTATGGAATGGGGCGACCCGCTGTGTGTGTGTGTTTGTGATTAATGCACTTGGAGGGAAGAGCTGGCTGGAACTCTAAACAGAAGCAGCAGTACACACTGCAACATTTGGTTGCAGGTCCCATTTGGGACATACCACAGATGAAGTCCCTACTTTGAAGCATTTACCATATAGAAATCCTCCTCCTCCTTTTGGACTGACAAGTGTAAAAGCATGAGACAAAAGGAGCTGGAAGGAAAGAGGAAACTTTGCACAATCTGGAAGAGAGTGAAAGAAGAAAAGAGTGGTAAAGGAACTAAACAAAAAAAAAAAAAAACACAATAGGTGGGGGGGGGGAGAAGAAAAAAATCCAAATCAAGAGGGAAAAGAGAGAGAGAAATGGGGTGGCCTGAGCGCAGGCCAATGGCCTGCTGGTTTTATACCTGCTGCTGGGATTGACAAAGCTGCCTCTGATTGGTTGCAAAGGCTGCTGGGATTGACAAGGCTGCCTCTGGTTGGTTAACAAGGCATTCTTTGATTGACAAGGCATCTGTCCCTCCCCTTCACCTCATAGCTCACCAATTAACCCATTAACTAACGTCTAGCCGAACCAATCAACCCACTTGAAGGATTACTGTTCATCTTTTTTTCTTAGGGTGTCCCTATGTTCATTGGAGAAATGTTGGGGGGTATGGAGTTCTCCGACTCCCGAGCCGTCTGAAGGCAATCCTGTACAGTGAAGGGTTTTGTTTAAAACGTCTAGTGTTTTATTATGTTTCTATACATGTTGGATGCCGCCCAGCGTGCCTGGGGCAACCCAGTCCGTTGCGTGGGGCATAAAGAATAAAATTATCATTATGGAATGGGGCGACCCGCTGTGTGTGTGTGTTTGTGATTAATGCACTTGGAGGGAAGAGCTGGCTGGAACTCTAAACAGAAGCAGCAGTACACACTGCAACATTTGGTTGCAGGTCCCATTTGGGACATACCACAGATGAAGTCCCTACTTTGAAGCATTTACCATATAGAAATCCTCCTCCTCCTTTTGGACTGACAAGTGTAAAAGCATGAGACAAAAGGAGCTGGAAGGAAAGAGGAAACTTTGCACAATCTGGAAGAGAGTGAAAGAAGAAAAGAGTGGTAAAAGAACTAAACAAAAAAAAAAAACACAATAGGTGGGGGGGGGAGAAGAAAAAAATCCAAATCAAGAGGGAAAAGAGAGAGAGAAATTGGGTGGCCTGAGCGCAGGCCAGGCCTGCTGGTTTTATACCTGCTGCTGGGATTGACAAAGCTGCCTCTGATTGGTTGCAAAGGCTGCTGGGATTGACAAGGCTGCCTCTGGTTGGTTAACAAGGCATTCTTTGATTGACAAGGCATCTGTCCCTCCCCTTCACCTCATAGCTCACCAATTAACCCATTAACTAACGTCTAGCCGAACCAATCAACCCACTTGAAGGATTACTGTTCATCTTTTTTTCTTAGGGTGTCCCTATGTTCATTGGAGAAATGTTGGGGGGTATGGAGTTCTCCGACTCCCGAGCCGTCTGAAGGCAATCCTGTACAGTGAAGGGTTTTGTTTAAAACGTCTAGTGTTTTATTATGTTTCTATACATGTTGGATGCCGCCCAGCGTGCCTGGGGCAACCCAGTCCGTTGCGTGGGGCATAAAGAATAAAATTATCATTATGGAATGGGGCGACCCGCTGTGTGTGTGTGTTTGTGATTAATGCACTTGGAGGGAAGAGCTGGCTGGAACTCTAAACAGAAGCAGCAGTACACACTGCAACATTTGGTTGCAGGTCCCATTTGGGACATACCACAGATGAAGTCCCTACTTTGAAGCATTTACCATATAGAAATCCTCCTCCTCCTTTTGGACTGACAAGTGTAAAAGCATGAGACAAAAGGAGCTGGAAGGAAAGAGGAAACTTTGCACAATCTGGAAGAGAGTGAAAGAAGAAAAGAGTGGTAAAGGAACTAAACAAAAAAAAAAAAACACAATAGGTGGGGGGGGGAGAAGAAAAAAATCCAAATCAAGAGGGAAAAGAGAGAGAGAAATTGGGTGGCCTGAGCGCAGGCCAATGGCCTGAGCGCAGGCCAATGGCCTGAGCGCAGGCCAATGGCCTGAGCGCAGGCCAATGGCCTGAGCGCAGGCCAATGGCCTGAGCGCAGGCCAATGGCCTGAGCGCAGGCCAATGGCCTGAGCGCAGGCCAATGGCCTGAGCGCAGGCCAATGGCCTGAGCGCAGGCCAATGGCCTGAGCGCAGGCCAATGGCCTGAGCGCAGGCCAATGGCCTGAGCGCAGGCCAATGGCCTGAGCGCAGGCCAATGGCCTGAGCGCAGGCCAATGGCCTGAGCGCAGGCCAATGGCCTGAGCGCAGGCCAATGGCCTGAGCGCAGGCCAGGCCTGCTGGTTTTATACCTGCTGCTGGGATTGACAAAGCTGCCTCTGATTGGTTGCAAAGGCTGCTGGGATTGACAAGGCTGCCTCTGGTTGGTTAACAAGGCATTCTTTGATTGACAAGGCATCTGTCCCTCCCCTTCACCTCATAGCTCACCAATTAACCCATTAACTAACGTCTAGCCGAACCAATCAACCCACTTGAAGGATTACTGTTCATCTTTTTTTCTTAGGGTGTCCCTATGTTCATTGGAGAAATGTTGGGGGGTATGGAGTTCTCCGACTCCCGAGCCGTCTGAAGGCAATCCTGTACAGTGAAGGGTTTTGTTTAAAACGTCTAGTGTTTTATTATGTTTCTATACATGTTGGATGCCGCCCAGCGTGCCTGGGGCAACCCAGTCCGTTGCGTGGGGCATAAAGAATAAAATTATCATTATGGAATGGGGCGACCCGCTGTGTGTGTGTGTTTGTGATTAATGCACTTGGAGGGAAGAGCTGGCTGGAACTCTAAACAGAAGCAGCAGTACACACTGCAACATTTGGTTGCAGGTCCCATTTGGGACATACCACAGATGAAGTCCCTACTTTGAAGCATTTACCATATAGAAATCCTCCTCCTCCTTTTGGACTGACAAGTGTAAAAGCATGAGACAAAAGGAGCTGGAAGGAAAGAGGAAACTTTGCACAATCTGGAAGAGAGTGAAAGAAGAAAAGAGTGGTAAAGGAACTAAACAAAAAAAAAACACAATAGGTGGGGGGGGGGAGAAGAAAAAAATCCAAATCAAGAGGGAAAAGAGAGAGAGAAATTGGGTGGCCTGAGCGCAGGCCAATGGCCTGAGCGCAGGCCAATGGCCTGAGATTGCCGCCCAGGCCAATGCTGGGATTGCTGCTGGGATTGACAAAGCTGCCTCTGATTGGTTGCAAAGGCTGCTGGGATTGACAAGGCTGCCTGTGGTTGGTTAACAAGGCATTCTTTGATTGACAAGGCATCTGTCCCTCCCCTTCACCTCATAGCTCACCAATTAACCCATTAACTAACGTCTAGCCGAACCAATCAACCCACTTGAAGGATTACTGTTCATCTTTTTTTCTTAGGGTGTCCCTATGTTCATTGGAGAAATGTTGGGGGGTATGGAGTTCTCCGACTCCCGAGCCGTCTGAAGGCAATCCTGTACAGTGAAGGGTTTTGTTTAAAACGTCTAGTGTTTTATTATGTTTCTATACATGTTGGATGCCGCCCAGCGTGCCTGGGGCAACCCAGTCCGTTGCGTGGGGCATAAAGAATAAAATTATCATTATGGAATGGGGCGACCCGCTGTGTGTGTGTGTTTGTGATTAATGCACTTGGAGGGAAGAGCTGGCTGGAACTCTAAACAGAAGCAGCAGTACACACTGCAACATTTGGTTGCAGGTCCCATTTGGGACATACCACAGATGAAGTCCCTACTTTGAAGCATTTACCATATAGAAATCCTCCTCCTCCTTTTGGACTGACAAGTGTAAAAGCATGAGACAAAAGGAGCTGGAAGGAAAGAGGAAACTTTGCACAATCTGGAAGAGAGTGAAAGAAGAAAAGAGTGGTAAAGGAACTAAACAAAAAAAAAAAAAAAACACAATAGGTGGGGGGGGGGGAGAAGAAAAAAATCCAAATCAAGAGGGAAAAGAGAGAGAGAAATGGGGTGGCCTGAGCGCAGGCCAATGGCCTGCTGGTTTTATACCTGCTGCTGGGATTGACAAAGCTGCCTCTGATTGGTTGCAAAGGCTGCTGGGATTGACAAGGCTGCCTCTGGTTGGTTAACAAGGCATTCTTTGATTGACAAGGCATCTGTCCCTCCCCTTCACCTCATAGCTCACCAATTAACCCATTAACTAACGTCTAGCCGAACCAATCAACCCACTTGAAGGATTACTGTTCATCTTTTTTTCTTAGGGTGTCCCTATGTTCATTGGAGAAATGTTGGGGGGTATGGAGTTCTCCGACTCCCGAGCCGTCTGAAGGCAATCCTGTACAGTGAAGGGTTTTGTTTAAAACGTCTAGTGTTTTATTATGTTTCTATACATGTTGGATGCCGCCCAGCGTGCCTGGGGCAACCCAGTCCGTTGCGTGGGGCATAAAGAATAAAATTATCATTATGGAATGGGGCGACCCGCTGTGTGTGTGTGTTTGTGATTAATGCACTTGGAGGGAAGAGCTGGCTGGAACTCTAAACAGAAGCAGCAGTACACACTGCAACATTTGGTTGCAGGTCCCATTTGGGACATACCACAGATGAAGTCCCTACTTTGAAGCATTTACCATATAGAAATCCTCCTCCTCCTTTTGGACTGACAAGTGTAAAAGCATGAGACAAAAGGAGCTGGAAGGAAAGAGGAAACTTTGCACAATCTGGAAGAGAGTGAAAGAAGAAAAGAGTGGTAAAAGAACTAAACAAAAAAAAAAAACACAATAGGTGGGGGGGGGGAGAAGAAAAAAATCCAAATCAAGAGGGAAAAGAGAGAGAGAAATTGGGTGGCCTGAGCGCAGGCCAGGCCTGCTGGTTTTATACCTGCTGCTGGGATTGACAAAGCTGCCTCTGATTGGTTGCAAAGGCTGCTGGGATTGACAAGGCTGCCTCTGGTTGGTTAACAAGGCATTCTTTGATTGACAAGGCATCTGTCCCTCCCCTTCACCTCATAGCTCACCAATTAACCCATTAACTAACGTCTAGCCGAACCAATCAACCCACTTGAAGGATTACTGTTCATCTTTTTTTCTTAGGGTGTCCCTATGTTCATTGGAGAAATGTTGGGGGGTATGGAGTTCTCCGACTCCCGAGCCGTCTGAAGGCAATCCTGTACAGTGAAGGGTTTTGTTTAAAACGTCTAGTGTTTTATTATGTTTCTATACATGTTGGATGCCGCCCAGCGTGCCTGGGGCAACCCAGTCCGTTGCGTGGGGCATAAAGAATAAAATTATCATTATGGAATGGGGCGACCCGCTGTGTGTGTGTGTTTGTGATTAATGCACTTGGAGGGAAGAGCTGGCTGGAACTCTAAACAGAAGCAGCAGTACACACTGCAACATTTGGTTGCAGGTCCCATTTGGGACATACCACAGATGAAGTCCCTACTTTGAAGCATTTACCATATAGAAATCCTCCTCCTCCTTTTGGACTGACAAGTGTAAAAGCATGAGACAAAAGGAGCTGGAAGGAAAGAGGAAACTTTGCACAATCTGGAAGAGAGTGAAAGAAGAAAAGAGTGGTAAAGGAACTAAACAAAAAAAAAAAAACACAATAGGTGGGGGGGGAGAAGAAAAAAATCCAAATCAAGAGGGAAAAGAGAGAGAGAAATTGGGTGGCCTGAGCGCAGGCCAATGGCCTGCTGGTTTTATACCTGCTGCTGGGATTGACAAAGCTGCCTCTGATTGGTTGCAAAGGCTGCTGGGATTGACAAGGCTGCCTCTGGTTGGTTAACAAGGCATTCTTTGATTGACAAGGCATCTGTCCCTCCCCTTCACCTCATAGCTCACCAATTAACCCATTAACTAACGTCTAGCCGAACCAATCAACCCACTTGAAGGATTACTGTTCATCTTTTTTTCTTAGGGTGTCCCTATGTTCATTGGAGAAATGTTGGGGGGTATGGAGTTCTCCGACTCCCGAGCCGTCTGAAGGCAATCCTGTACAGTGAAGGGTTTTGTTTAAAACGTCTAGTGTTTTATTATGTTTCTATACATGTTGGATGCCGCCCAGCGTGCCTGGGGCAACCCAGTCCGTTGCGTGGGGCATAAAGAATAAAATTATCATTATGGAATGGGGCGACCCGCTGTGTGTGTGTGTTTGTGATTAATGCACTTGGAGGGAAGAGCTGGCTGGAACTCTAAACAGAAGCAGCAGTACACACTGCAACATTTGGTTGCAGGTCCCATTTGGGACATACCACAGATGAAGTCCCTACTTTGAAGCATTTACCATATAGAAATCCTCCTCCTCCTTTTGGACTGACAAGTGTAAAAGCATGAGACAAAAGGAGCTGGAAGGAAAGAGGAAACTTTGCACAATCTGGAAGAGAGTGAAAGAAGAAAAGAGTGGTAAAGGAACTAAACAAAAAAAAAAAACACAATAGGTGGGGGGGGAGAAGAAAAAAATCCAAATCAAGAGGGAAAAGAGAGAGAGAAATTGGGTGGCCTGAGCGCAGGCCAATGGCCTGCTGGTTTTATACCTGCTGCTGGGATTGACAAAGCTGCCTCTGATTGGTTGCAAAGGCTGCTGGGATTGACAAGGCTGCCTCTGGTTGGTTAACAAGGCATTCTTTGATTGACAAGGCATCTGTCCCTCCCCTTCACCTCATAGCTCACCAATTAACCCATTAACTAACGTCTAGCCGAACCAATCAACCCACTTGAAGGATTACTGTTCATCTTTTTTTCTTAGGGTGTCCCTATGTTCATTGGAGAAATGTTGGGGGGTATGGAGTTCTCCGACTCCCGAGCCGTCTGAAGGCAATCCTGTACAGTGAAGGGTTTTGTTTAAAACGTCTAGTGTTTTATTATGTTTCTATACATGTTGGATGCCGCCCAGCGTGCCTGGGGCAACCCAGTCCGTTGCGTGGGGCATAAAGAATAAAATTATCATTATGGAATGGGGCGACCCGCTGTGTGTGTGTGTTTGTGATTAATGCACTTGGAGGGAAGAGCTGGCTGGAACTCTAAACAGAAGCAGCAGTACACACTGCAACATTTGGTTGCAGGTCCCATTTGGGACATACCACAGATGAAGTCCCTACTTTGAAGCATTTACCATATAGAAATCCTCCTCCTCCTTTTGGACTGACAAGTGTAAAAGCATGAGACAAAAGGAGCTGGAAGGAAAGAGGAAACTTTGCACAATCTGGAAGAGAGTGAAAGAAGAAAAGAGTGGTAAAGGAACTAAACAAAAAAAAAAAACACAATAGGTGGGGGGGGGAGAAGAAAAAAATCCAAATCAAGAGGGAAAAGAGAGAGAGAAATTGGGTGGCCTGAGCGCAGGCCAATGGCCTGAGCGCAGGCCAATGGCCTGAGCGCAGGGGGGAGAAGAAAAAAATCCAAATCAAGAGGGAAAAGAGAGAGAGAAATTGGGTGGCCTGAGCGCAGGCCAATGGCCTGAGCGCAGGCCAATGGCCTGAGCGCAGGCCAATGGCCTGAGCGCAGGCCAATGGCCTGAGCGCAGGCCAATGGCCTGAGCGCAGGCCAATGGCCTGAGCGCAGGCCAATGGCCTGAGCGCAGGCCAATGGCCTGAGCGCAGGCCAATGGCCTGAGCGCAGGCCAATGGCCTGAGCGCAGGCCAATGGCCTGAGCGCAGGCCAATGGCCTGAGCGCAGGCCAATGGCCTGAGCGCAGGCCAATGGCCTGAGCGCAGGCCAATGGCCTGAGCGCAGGCCAATGGCCTGAGCGCAGGCCAGGCCTGCTGGTTTTATACCTGCTGCTGGGATTGACAAAGCTGCCTCTGATTGGTTGCAAAGGCTGCTGGGATTGACAAGGCTGCCTCTGGTTGGTTAACAAGGCATTCTTTGATTGACAAGGCATCTGTCCCTCCCCTTCACCTCATAGCTCACCAATTAACCCATTAACTAACGTCTAGCCGAACCAATCAACCCACTTGAAGGATTACTGTTCATCTTTTTTTCTTAGGGTGTCCCTATGTTCATTGGAGAAATGTTGGGGGGTATGGAGTTCTCCGACTCCCGAGCCGTCTGAAGGCAATCCTGTACAGTGAAGGGTTTTGTTTAAAACGTCTAGTGTTTTATTATGTTTCTATACATGTTGGATGCCGCCCAGCGTGCCTGGGGCAACCCAGTCCGTTGCGTGGGGCATAAAGAATAAAATTATCATTATGGAATGGGGCGACCCGCTGTGTGTGTGTGTTTGTGATTAATGCACTTGGAGGGAAGAGCTGGCTGGAACTCTAAACAGAAGCAGCAGTACACACTGCAACATTTGGTTGCAGGTCCCATTTGGGACATACCACAGATGAAGTCCCTACTTTGAAGCATTTACCATATAGAAATCCTCCTCCTCCTTTTGGACTGACAAGTGTAAAAGCATGAGACAAAAGGAGCTGGAAGGAAAGAGGAAACTTTGCACAATCTGGTAGAGAGTGAAAGAAGAAAAGAGTGGTAAAGGAACTAAACAAAAAAAAAAAAACACAATAGGTGGGGGGGGAGAAGAAAAAAATCCAAATCAAGAGGGAAAAGAGAGAGAGAAATTGGGTGGCCTGAGCGCAGGCCAATGGCCTGCTGGTTTTATACCTGCTGCTGGGATTGACAAAGCTGCCTGTGATTGGTTGCAAAGGCTGCTGGGATTGACAAGGCTGCCTCTGGTTGGTTAACAAGGCATTCTTTGATTGACAAGGCATCTGTCCCTCCCCTTCACCTCATAGCTCACCAATTAACCCATTAACTAACGTCTAGCCGAACCAATCAACCCACTTGAAGGATTACTGTTCATCTTTTTTTCTTAGGGTGTCCCTATGTTCATTGGAGAAATGTTGGGGGGTATGGAGTTCTCCGACTCCCGAGCCGTCTGAAGGCAATCCTGTACAGTGAAGGGTTTTGTTTAAAACGTCTAGTGTTTTATTATGTTTCTATACATGTTGGATGCCGCCCAGCGTGCCTGGGGCAACCCAGTCCGTTGCGTGGGGCATAAAGAATAAAATTATCATTATGGAATGGGGCGACCCGCTGTGTGTGTGTGTTTGTGATTAATGCACTTGGAGGGAAGAGCTGGCTGGAACTCTAAACAGAAGCAGCAGTACACACTGCAACATTTGGTTGCAGGTCCCATTTGGGACATACCACAGATGAAGTCCCTACTTTGAAGCATTTACCATATAGAAATCCTCCTCCTCCTTTTGGACTGACAAGTGTAAAAGCATGAGACAAAAGGAGCTGGAAGGAAAGAGGAAACTTTGCACAATCTGGAAGAGAGTGAAAGAAGAAAAGAGTGGTAAAGGAACTAAACAAAAAAAAAAAAAACACAATAGGTGGGGGGGGGAGAAGAAAAAAATCCAAATCAAGAGGGAAAAGAGAGAGAGAAATTGGGTGGCCTGAGCGCAGGCCAATGGCCTGAGCGCAGGCCAATGGCCTGAGCGCAGGGGGGAGAAGAAAAAAATCCAAATCAAGAGGGAAAAGAGAGAGAGAAATTGGGTGGCCTGAGCGCAGGCCAGGCCTGCTGGTTTTATACCTGCTGCTGGGATTGACAAAGCTGCCTCTGATTGGTTGCAAAGGCTGCTGGGATTGACAAGGCTGCCTCTGGTTGGTTAACAAGGCATTCTTTGATTGACAAGGCATCTGTCCCTCCCCTTCACCTCATAGCTCACCAATTAACCCATTAACTAACGTCTAGCCGAACCAATCAACCCACTTGAAGGATTACTGTTCATCTTTTTTTCTTAGGGTGTCCCTATGTTCATTGGAGAAATGTTGGGGGGTATGGAGTTCTCCGACTCCCGAGCCGTCTGAAGGCAATCCTGTACAGTGAAGGGTTTTGTTTAAAACGTCTAGTGTTTTATTATGTTTCTATACATGTTGGATGCCGCCCAGCGTGCCTGGGGCAACCCAGTCCGTTGCGTGGGGCATAAAGAATAAAATTATCATTATGGAATGGGGCGACCCGCTGTGTGTGTGTGTTTGTGATTAATGCACTTGGAGGGAAGAGCTGGCTGGAACTCTAAACAGAAGCAGCAGTACACACTGCAACATTTGGTTGCAGGTCCCATTTGGGACATACCACAGATGAAGTCCCTACTTTGAAGCATTTACCATATAGAAATCCTCCTCCTCCTTTTGGACTGACAAGTGTAAAAGCATGAGACAAAAGGAGCTGGAAGGAAAGAGGAAACTTTGCACAATCTGGAAGAGAGTGAAAGAAGAAAAGAGTGGTAAAGGAACTAAACAAAAAAAAAAAACACAATAGGTGGGGGGGGAGAAGAAAAAAATCCAAATCAAGAGGGAAAAGAGAGAGAGAAATTGGGTGGCCTGAGCGCAGGCCAATGGCCTGCTGGTTTTATACCTGCTGCTGGGATTGACAAAGCTGCCTCTGATTGGTTGCAAAGGCTGCTGGGATTGACAAGGCTGCCTCTGGTTGGTTAACAAGGCATTCTTTGATTGACAAGGCATCTGTCCCTCCCCTTCACCTCATAGCTCACCAATTAACCCATTAACTAACGTCTAGCCGAACCAATCAACCCACTTGAAGGATTACTGTTCATCTTTTTTTCTTAGGGTGTCCCTATGTTCATTGGAGAAATGTTGGGGGGTATGGAGTTCTCCGACTCCCGAGCCGTCTGAAGGCAATCCTGTACAGTGAAGGGTTTTGTTTAAAACGTCTAGTGTTTTATTATGTTTCTATACATGTTGGATGCCGCCCAGCGTGCCTGGGGCAACCCAGTCCGTTGCGTGGGGCATAAAGAATAAAATTATCATTATGGAATGGGGCGACCCGCTGTGTGTGTGTGTTTGTGATTAATGCACTTGGAGGGAAGAGCTGGCTGGAACTCTAAACAGAAGCAGCAGTACACACTGCAACATTTGGTTGCAGGTCCCATTTGGGACATACCACAGATGAAGTCCCTACTTTGAAGCATTTACCATATAGAAATCCTCCTCCTCCTTTTGGACTGACAAGTGTAAAAGCATGAGACAAAAGGAGCTGGAAGGAAAGAGGAAACTTTGCACAATCTGGAAGAGAGTGAAAGAAGAAAAGAGTGGTAAAGGAACTAAACAAAAAAAAAAAAACACAATAGGTGGGGGGGGGAGAAGAAAAAAATCCAAATCAAGAGGGAAAAGAGAGAGAGAAATTGGGTGGCCTGAGCGCAGGCCAATGGCCTGAGCGCAGGCCAATGGCCTGAGCGCAGGGGGGAGAAGAAAAAAATCCAAATCAAGAGGGAAAAGAGAGAGAGAAATTGGGTGGCCTGAGCGCAGGCCAATGGCCTGCTGGTTTTATACCTGCTGCTGGGATTGACAAAGCTGCCTCTGATTGGTTGCAAAGGCTGCTGGGATTGACAAGGCTGCCTCTGGTTGGTTAACAAGGCATTCTTTGATTGACAAGGCATCTGTCCCTCCCCTTCACCTCATAGCTCACCAATTAACCCATTAACTAACGTCTAGCCGAACCAATCAACCCACTTGAAGGATTACTGTTCATCTTTTTTTCTTAGGGTGTCCCTATGTTCATTGGAGAAATGTTGGGGGGTATGGAGTTCTCCGACTCCCGAGCCGTCTGAAGGCAATCCTGTACAGTGAAGGGTTTTGTTTAAAACGTCTAGTGTTTTATTATGTTTCTATACATGTTGGATGCCGCCCAGCGTGCCTGGGGCAACCCAGTCCGTTGCGTGGGGCATAAAGAATAAAATTATCATTATGGAATGGGGCGACCCGCTGTGTGTGTGTGTTTGTGATTAATGCACTTGGAGGGAAGAGCTGGCTGGAACTCTAAACAGAAGCAGCAGTACACACTGCAACATTTGGTTGCAGGTCCCATTTGGGACATACCACAGATGAAGTCCCTACTTTGAAGCATTTACCATATAGAAATCCTCCTCCTCCTTTTGGACTGACAAGTGTAAAAGCATGAGACAAAAGGAGCTGGAAGGAAAGAGGAAACTTTGCACAATCTGGAAGAGAGTGAAAGAAGAAAAGAGTGGTAAAGGAACTAAACAAAAAAAAAAAAAACACAATAGGTGGGGGGGGAGAAGAAAAAAATCCAAATCAAGAGGGAAAAGAGAGAGAGAAATTGGGTGGCCTGAGCGCAGGCCAATGGCCTGCTGGTTTTATACCTGCTGCTGGGATTGACAAAGCTGCCTCTAATTGGTTGCAAAGGCTGCTGGGATTGACAAGGCTGCCTCTGGTTGGTTAACAAGGCATTCTTTGATTGACAAGGCATCTGTCCCTCCCCTTCACCTCATAGCTCACCAATTAACCCATTAACTAACGTCTAGCCGAACCAATCAACCCACTTGAAGGATTACTGTTCATCTTTTTTTCTTAGGGTGTCCCTATGTTCATTGGAGAAATGTTGGGGGGTATGGAGTTCTCCGACTCCCGAGCCGTCTGAAGGCAATCCTGTACAGTGAAGGGTTTTGTTTAAAACGTCTAGTGTTTTATTATGTTTCTATACATGTTGGATGCCGCCCAGCGTGCCTGGGGCAACCCAGTCCGTTGCGTGGGGCATAAAGAATAAAATTATCATTATGGAATGGGGCGACCCGCTGTGTGTGTGTGTTTGTGATTAATGCACTTGGAGGGAAGAGCTGGCTGGAACTCTAAACAGAAGCAGCAGTACACACTGCAACATTTGGTTGCAGGTCCCATTTGGGACATACCACAGATGAAGTCCCTACTTTGAAGCATTTACCATATAGAAATCCTCCTCCTCCTTTTGGACTGACAAGTGTAAAAGCATGAGACAAAAGGAGCTGGAAGGAAAGAGGAAACTTTGCACAATCTGGAAGAGAGTGAAAGAAGAAAAGAGTGGTAAAGGAACTAAACAAAAAAAAAAACACAATAGGTGGGGGGGGGAGAAGAAAAAAATCCAAATCAAGAGGGAAAAGAGAGAGAGAAATTGGGTGGCCTGAGCGCAGGCCAATGGCCTGAGCGCAGGCCAATGGCCTGAGCGCAGGGGGGAGAAGAAAAAAATCCAAATCAAGAGGGAAAAGAGAGAGAGAAATTGGGTGGCCTGAGCGCAGGCCAATGGCCTGAGCGCAGGCCAATGGCCTGAGCGCAGGCCAATGGCCTGAGCGCAGGCCAATGGCCTGAGCGCAGGCCAATGGCCTGAGCGCAGGCCAATGGCCTGAGCGCAGGCCAATGGCCTGAGCGCAGGCCAATGGCCTGAGCGCAGGCCAATGGCCTGAGCGCAGGCCAGGCCTGCTGGTATTATACCTGCTGCTGGGATTGACAAAGCTGCCTCTGATTGGTTGCAAAGGCTGCTGGGATTGACAAGGCTGCCTCTGGTTGGTTAACAAGGCATTCTTTGATTGACAAGGCATCTGTCCCTCCCCTTCACCTCATAGCTCACCAATTAACCCATTAACTAACGTCTAGCCGAACCAATCAACCCACTTGAAGGATTACTGTTCATCTTTTTTTCTTAGGGTGTCCCTATGTTCATTGGAGAAATGTTGGGGGGTATGGAGTTCTCCGACTCCCGAGCCGTCTGAAGGCAATCCTGTACAGTGAAGGGTTTTGTTTAAAACGTCTAGTGTTTTATTATGTTTCTATACATGTTGGATGCCGCCCAGCGTGCCTGGGGCAACCCAGTCCGTTGCGTGGGGCATAAAGAATAAAATTATCATTATGGAATGGGGCGACCCGCTGTGTGTGTGTGTTTGTGATTAATGCACTTGGAGGGAAGAGCTGGCTGGAACTCTAAACAGAAGCAGCAGTACACACTGCAACATTTGGTTGCAGGTCCCATTTGGGACATACCACAGATGAAGTCCCTACTTTGAAGCATTTACCATATAGAAATCCTCCTCCTCCTTTTGGACTGACAAGTGTAAAAGCATGAGACAAAAGGAGCTGGAAGGAAAGAGGAAACTTTGCACAATCTGGAAGAGAGTGAAAGAAGAAAAGAGTGGTAAAGGAACTAAACAAAAAAAAAAAACACAATAGGTGGGGGGGGAGAAGAAAAAAATCCAAATCAAGAGGGAAAAGAGAGAGAGAAATTGGGTGGCCTGAGCGCAGGCCAATGGCCTGCTGGTTTTATACCTGCTGCTGGGATTGACAAAGCTGCCTCTGATTGGTTGCAAAGGCTGCTGGGATTGACAAGGCTGCCTCTGGTTGGTTAACAAGGCATTCTTTGATTGACAAGGCATCTGTCCCTCCCCTTCACCTCATAGCTCACCAATTAACCCATTAACTAACGTCTAGCCGAACCAATCAACCCACTTGAAGGATTACTGTTCATCTTTTTTTCTTAGGGTGTCCCTATGTTCATTGGAGAAATGTTGGGGGGTATGGAGTTCTCCGACTCCCGAGCCGTCTGAAGGCAATCCTGTACAGTGAAGGGTTTTGTTTAAAACGTCTAGTGTTTTATTATGTTTCTATACATGTTGGATGCCGCCCAGCGTGCCTGGGGCAACCCAGTCCGTTGCGTGGGGCATAAAGAATAAAATTATCATTATGGAATGGGGCGACCCGCTGTGTGTGTGTGTTTGTGATTAATGCACTTGGAGGGAAGAGCTGGCTGGAACTCTAAACAGAAGCAGCAGTACACACTGCAACATTTGGTTGCAGGTCCCATTTGGGACATACCACAGATGAAGTCCCTACTTTGAAGCATTTACCATATAGAAATCCTCCTCCTCCTTTTGGACTGACAAGTGTAAAAGCATGAGACAAAAGGAGCTGGAAGGAAAGAGGAAACTTTGCACAATCTGGAAGAGAGTGAAAGAAGAAAAGAGTGGTAAAGGAACTAAACAAAAAAAAAAAACACAATAGGTGGGGGGGGAGAAGAAAAAAATCCAAATCAAGAGGGAAAAGAGAGAGAGAAATTGGGTGGCCTGAGCGCAGGCCAATGGCCTGCTGGTTTTATACCTGCTGCTGGGATTGACAAAGCTGCCTCTGATTGGTTGCAAAGGCTGCTGGGATTGACAAGGCTGCCTCTGGTTGGTTAACAAGGCATTCTTTGATTGACAAGGCATCTGTCCCTCCCCTTCACCTCATAGCTCACCAATTAACCCATTAACTAACGTCTAGCCGAACCAATCAACCCACTTGAAGGATTACTGTTCATCTTTTTTTCTTAGGGTGTCCCTATGTTCATTGGAGAAATGTTGGGGGGTATGGAGTTCTCCGACTCCCGAGCCGTCTGAAGGCAATCCTGTACAGTGAAGGGTTTTGTTTAAAACGTCTAGTGTTTTATTATGTTTCTATACATGTTGGATGCCGCCCAGCGTGCCTGGGGCAACCCAGTCCGTTGCGTGGGGCATAAAGAATAAAATTATCATTATGGAATGGGGCGACCCGCTGTGTGTGTGTGTTTGTGATTAATGCACTTGGAGGGAAGAGCTGGCTGGAACTCTAAACAGAAGCAGCAGTACACACTGCAACATTTGGTTGCAGGTCACATTTGGTACATACCACAGATGAAGTCCCTACTTTGAAGCATTTACCATATAGAAATCCTCCTCCTCCTTTTGGACTGACAAGTGTAAAAGCATGAGACAAAAGGAGCTGGAAGGAAAGAGGAAACTTTGCACAATCTGGAAGAGAGTGAAAGAAGAAAAGAGTGGTAAAGGAACTAAACAAAAAAAAAAAAAAACACAATAGGTGGGGGGGGGGGAGAAGAAAAAAATCCAAATCAAGAGGGAAAAGAGAGAGAGAAATGGGGTGGCCTGAGCGCAGGCCAATGGCCTGCTGGTTTTATACCTGCTGCTGGGATTGACAAAGCTGCCTCTGATTGGTTGCAAAGGCTGCTGGGATTGACAAGGCTGCCTCTGGTTGGTTAACAAGGCATTCTTTGATTGACAAGGCATCTGTCCCTCCCCTTCACCTCATAGCTCACCAATTAACCCATTAACTAACGTCTAGCCGAACCAATCAACCCACTTGAAGGATTACTGTTCATCTTTTTTTCTTAGGGTGTCCCTATGTTCATTGGAGAAATGTTGGGGGGTATGGAGTTCTCCGACTCCCGAGCCGTCTGAAGGCAATCCTGTACAGTGAAGGGTTTTGTTTAAAACGTCTAGTGTTTTATTATGTTTCTATACATGTTGGATGCCGCCCAGCGTGCCTGGGGCAACCCAGTCCGTTGCGTGGGGCATAAAGAATAAAATTATCATTATGGAATGGGGCGACCCGCTGTGTGTGTGTGTTTGTGATTAATGCACTTGGAGGGAAGAGCTGGCTGGAACTCTAAACAGAAGCAGCAGTACACACTGCAACATTTGGTTGCAGGTCCCATTTGGGACATACCACAGATGAAGTCCCTACTTTGAAGCATTTACCATATAGAAATCCTCCTCCTCCTTTTGGACTGACAAGTGTAAAAGCATGAGACAAAAGGAGCTGGAAGGAAAGAGGAAACTTTGCACAATCTGGAAGAGAGTGAAAGAAGAAAAGAGTGGTAAAAGAACTAAACAAAAAAAAAACACAATAGGTGGGGGGGGGAGAAGAAAAAAATCCAAATCAAGAGGGAAAAGAGAGAGAGAAATTGGGTGGCCTGAGCGCAGGCCAGGCCTGCTGGTTTTATACCTGCTGCTGGGATTGACAAAGCTGCCTCTGATTGGTTGCAAAGGCTGCTGGGATTGACAAGGCTGCCTCTGGTTGGTTAACAAGGCATTCTTTGATTGACAAGGCATCTGTCCCTCCCCTTCACCTCATAGCTCACCAATTAACCCATTAACTAACGTCTAGCCGAACCAATCAACCCACTTGAAGGATTACTGTTCATCTTTTTTTCTTAGGGTGTCCCTATGTTCATTGGAGAAATGTTGGGGGGTATGGAGTTCTCCGACTCCCGAGCCGTCTGAAGGCAATCCTGTACAGTGAAGGGTTTTGTTTAAAACGTCTAGTGTTTTATTATGTTTCTATACATGTTGGATGCCGCCCAGCGTGCCTGGGGCAACCCAGTCCGTTGCGTGGGGCATAAAGAATAAAATTATCATTATGGAATGGGGCGACCCGCTGTGTGTGTGTGTTTGTGATTAATGCACTTGGAGGGAAGAGCTGGCTGGAACTCTAAACAGAAGCAGCAGTACACACTGCAACATTTGGTTGCAGGTCCCATTTGGGACATACCACAGATGAAGTCCCTACTTTGAAGCATTTACCATATAGAAATCCTCCTCCTCCTTTTGGACTGACAAGTGTAAAAGCATGAGACAAAAGGAGCTGGAAGGAAAGAGGAAACTTTGCACAATCTGGAAGAGAGTGAAAGAAGAAAAGAGTGGTAAAAGAACTAAACAAAAAAAAAAACACAATAGGTGGGGGGGGGGAGAAGAAAAAAATCCAAATCAAGAGGGAAAAGAGAGAGAGAAATTGGGTGGCCTGAGCGCAGGCCAGGCCTGCTGGTTTTATACCTGCTGCTGGGATTGACAAAGCTGCCTCTGATTGGTTGCAAAGGCTGCTGGGATTGACAAGGCTGCCTCTGGTTGGTTAACAAGGCATTCTTTGATTGACAAGGCATCTGTCCCTCCCCTTCACCTCATAGCTCACCAATTAACCCATTAACTAACGTCTAGCCGAACCAATCAACCCACTTGAAGGATTACTGTTCATCTTTTTTTCTTAGGGTGTCCCTATGTTCATTGGAGAAATGTTGGGGGGTATGGAGTTCTCCGACTCCCGAGCCGTCTGAAGGCAATCCTGTACAGTGAAGGGTTTTGTTTAAAACGTCTAGTGTTTTATTATGTTTCTATACATGTTGGATGCCGCCCAGCGTGCCTGGGGCAACCCAGTCCGTTGCGTGGGGCATAAAGAATAAAATTATCATTATGGAATGGGGCGACCCGCTGTGTGTGTGTGTTTGTGATTAATGCACTTGGAGGGAAGAGCTGGCTGGAACTCTAAACAGAAGCAGCAGTACACACTGCAACATTTGGTTGCAGGTCCCATTTGGGACATACCACAGATGAAGTCCCTACTTTGAAGCATTTACCATATAGAAATCCTCCTCCTCCTTTTGGACTGACAAGTGTAAAAGCATGAGACAAAAGGAGCTGGAAGGAAAGAGGAAACTTTGCACAATCTGGAAGAGAGTGAAAGAAGAAAAGAGTGGTAAAGGAACTAAACAAAAAAAAAAAAAAACACAATAGGTGGGGGGGGGAGAAGAAAAAAATCCAAATCAAGAGGGAAAAGAGAGAGAGAAATTGGGTGGCCTGAGCGCAGGCCAATGGCCTGAGCGCAGGCCAATGGCCTGAGCGCAGGCCAATGGCCTGAGCGCAGGCCAATGGCCTGAGCGCAGGCCAATGGCCTGAGCGCAGGCCAATGGCCTGAGCGCAGGCCAATGGCCTGAGCGCAGGCCAATGGCCTGAGCGCAGGCCAATGGCCTGAGCGCAGGCCAATGGCCTGAGCGCAGGCCAATGGCCTGAGCGCAGGCCAATGGCCTGAGCGCAGGCCAGGCCTGCTGGTTTTATACCTGCTGCTGGGATTGACAAAGCTGCCTCTGATTGGTTGCAAAGGCTGCTGGGATTGACAAGGCTGCCTCTGGTTGGTTAACAAGGCATTCTTTGATTGACAAGGCATCTGTCCCTCCCCTTCACCTCATAGCTCACCAATTAACCCATTAACTAACGTCTAGCCGAACCAATCAACCCACTTGAAGGATTACTGTTCATCTTTTTTTCTTAGGGTGTCCCTATGTTCATTGGAGAAATGTTGGGGGGTATGGAGTTCTCCGACTCCCGAGCCGTCTGAAGGCAATCCTGTACAGTGAAGGGTTTTGTTTAAAACGTCTAGTGTTTTATTATGTTTCTATACATGTTGGATGCCGCCCAGCGTGCCTGGGGCAACCCAGTCCGTTGCGTGGGGCATAAAGAATAAAATTATCATTATGGAATGGGGCGACCCGCTGTGTGTGTGTGTTTGTGATTAATGCACTTGGAGGGAAGAGCTGGCTGGAACTCTAAACAGAAGCAGCAGTACACACTGCAACATTTGGTTGCAGGTCCCATTTGGGACATACCACAGATGAAGTCCCTACTTTGAAGCATTTACCATATAGAAATCCTCCTCCTCCTTTTGGACTGACAAGTGTAAAAGCATGAGACAAAAGGAGCTGGAAGGAAAGAGGAAACTTTGCACAATCTGGAAGAGAGTGAAAGAAGAAAAGAGTGGTAAAGGAACTAAACAAAAAAAAAAAAAACACAATAGGTGGGGGGGGGGAGAAGAAAAAAATCCAAATCAAGAGGGAAAAGAGAGAGAGAAATTGGGTGGCCTGAGCGCAGGCCAATGGCCTGAGCGCAGGCCAATGGCCTGAGCGCAGGCCAATGGCCTGAGCGCAGGCCAATGGCCTGAGCGCAGGCCAATGGCCTGAGCGCAGGCCAATGGCCTGAGCGCAGGCCAATGGCCTGAGCGCAGGCCAATGGCCTGAGCGCAGGCCAATGGCCTGAGCGCAGGCCAATGGCCTGAGCGCAGGCCAATGGCCTGAGCGCAGGCCAATGGCCTGAGCGCAGGCCAATGGCCTGAGCGCAGGCCAATGGCCTGAGCGCAGGCCAGGCCTGCTGGTTTTATACCTGCTGCTGGGATTGACAAAGCTGCCTCTGATTGGTTGCAAAGGCTGCTGGGATTGACAAGGCTGCCTCTGGTTGGTTAACAAGGCATTCTTTGATTGACAAGGCATCTGTCCCTCCCCTTCACCTCATAGCTCACCAATTAACCCATTAACTAACGTCTAGCCGAACCAATCAACCCACTTGAAGGATTACTGTTCATCTTTTTTTCTTAGGGTGTCCCTATGTTCATTGGAGAAATGTTGGGGGGTATGGAGTTCTCCGACTCCCGAGCCGTCTGAAGGCAATCCTGTACAGTGAAGGGTTTTGTTTAAAACGTCTAGTGTTTTATTATGTTTCTATACATGTTGGATGCCGCCCAGCGTGCCTGGGGCAACCCAGTCCGTTGCGTGGGGCATAAAGAATAAAATTATCATTATGGAATGGGGCGACCCGCTGTGTGTGTGTGTTTGTGATTAATGCACTTGGAGGGAAGAGCTGGCTGGAACTCTAAACAGAAGCAGCAGTACACACTGCAACATTTGGTTGCAGGTCCCATTTGGGACATACCACAGATGAAGTCCCTACTTTGAAGCATTTACCATATAGAAATCCTCCTCCTCCTTTTGGACTGACAAGTGTAAAAGCATGAGACAAAAGGAGCTGGAAGGAAAGAGGAAACTTTGCACAATCTGGAAGAGAGTGAAAGAAGAAAAGAGTGGTAAAGGAACTAAACAAAAAAAAAAAAACACAATAGGTGGGGGGGGGAGAAGAAAAAAATCCAAATCAAGAGGGAAAAGAGAGAGAGAAATTGGGTGGCCTGAGCGCAGGCCAATGGCCTGAGCGCAGGCCAATGGCCTGAGCGCAGGCCAATGGCCTGAGCGCAGGCCAATGGCCTGAGCGCAGGCCAATGGCCTGAGCGCAGGCCAATGGCCTGAGCGCAGGCCAATGGCCTGAGCGCAGGCCAATGGCCTGAGCGCAGGCCAATGGCCTGAGCGCAGGCCAATGGCCTGAGCGCAGGCCAATGGCCTGAGCGCAGGCCAATGGCCTGAGCGCAGGCCAATGGCCTGAGCGCAGGCCAATGGCCTGAGCGCAGGCCAGGCCTGCTGGTTTTATACCTGCTGCTGGGATTGACAAAGCTGCCTCTGATTGGTTGCAAAGGCTGCTGGGATTGACAAGGCTGCCTCTGGTTGGTTAACAAGGCATTCTTTGATTGACAAGGCATCTGTCCCTCCCCTTCACCTCATAGCTCACCAATTAACCCATTAACTAACGTCTAGCCGAACCAATCAACCCACTTGAAGGATTACTGTTCATCTTTTTTTCTTAGGGTGTCCCTATGTTCATTGGAGAAATGTTGGGGGGTATGGAGTTCTCCGACTCCCGAGCCGTCTGAAGGCAATCCTGTACAGTGAAGGGTTTTGTTTAAAACGTCTAGTGTTTTATTATGTTTCTATACATGTTGGATGCCGCCCAGCGTGCCTGGGGCAACCCAGTCCGTTGCGTGGGGCATAAAGAATAAAATTATCATTATGGAATGGGGCGACCCGCTGTGTGTGTGTGTTTGTGATTAATGCACTTGGAGGGAAGAGCTGGCTGGAACTCTAAACAGAAGCAGCAGTACACACTGCAACATTTGGTTGCAGGTCCCATTTGGGACATACCACAGATGAAGTCCCTACTTTGAAGCATTTACCATATAGAAATCCTCCTCCTCCTTTTGGACTGACAAGTGTAAAAGCATGAGACAAAAGGAGCTGGAAGGAAAGAGGAAACTTTGCACAATCTGGAAGAGAGTGAAAGAAGAAAAGAGTGGTAAAGGAACTAAACAAAAAAAAAAAAACACAATAGGTGGGGGGGGGAGAAGAAAAAAATCCAAATCAAGAGGGAAAAGAGAGAGAGAAATTGGGTGGCCTGAGCGCAGGCCAATGGCCTGAGCGCAGGCCAATGGCCTGAGCGCAGGCCAATGGCCTGAGCGCAGGCCAATGGCCTGAGCGCAGGCCAATGGCCTGAGCGCAGGCCAATGGCCTGAGCGCAGGCCAATGGCCTGAGCGCAGGCCAATGGCCTGAGCGCAGGCCAATGGCCTGAGCGCAGGCCAATGGCCTGAGCGCAGGCCAATGGCCTGAGCGCAGGCCAATGGCCTGAGCGCAGGCCAATGGCCTGAGCGCAGGCCAATGGCCTGAGCGCAGGCCAGGCCTGCTGGTTTTATACCTGCTGCTGGGATTGACAAAGCTGCCTCTGATTGGTTGCAAAGGCTGCTGGGATTGACAAGGCTGCCTCTGGTTGGTTAACAAGGCATTCTTTGATTGACAAGGCATCTGTCCCTCCCCTTCACCTCATAGCTCACCAATTAACCCATTAACTAACGTCTAGCCGAACCAATCAACCCACTTGAAGGATTACTGTTCATCTTTTTTTCTTAGGGTGTCCCTATGTTCATTGGAGAAATGTTGGGGGGTATGGAGTTCTCCGACTCCCGAGCCGTCTGAAGGCAATCCTGTACAGTGAAGGGTTTTGTTTAAAACGTCTAGTGTTTTATTATGTTTCTATACATGTTGGATGCCGCCCAGCGTGCCTGGGGCAACCCAGTCCGTTGCGTGGGGCATAAAGAATAAAATTATCATTATGGAATGGGGCGACCCGCTGTGTGTGTGTGTTTGTGATTAATGCACTTGGAGGGAAGAGCTGGCTGGAACTCTAAACAGAAGCAGCAGTACACACTGCAACATTTGGTTGCAGGTCCCATTTGGGACATACCACAGATGAAGTCCCTACTTTGAAGCATTTACCATATAGAAATCCTCCTCCTCCTTTTGGACTGACAAGTGTAAAAGCATGAGACAAAAGGAGCTGGAAGGAAAGAGGAAACTTTGCACAATCTGGAAGAGAGTGAAAGAAGAAAAGAGTGGTAAAGGAACTAAACAAAAAAAAAAAACACAATAGGTGGGGGGGGAGAAGAAAAAAATCCAAATCAAGAGGGAAAAGAGAGAGAGAAATTGGGTGGCCTGAGCGCAGGCCAATGGCCTGAGCGCAGGCCAATGGCCTGAGCGCAGGCCAATGGCCTGAGCGCAGGCCAATGGCCTGAGCGCAGGCCAATGGCCTGAGCGCAGGCCAATGGCCTGAGCGCAGGCCAATGGCCTGAGCGCAGGCCAATGGCCTGAGCGCAGGCCAATGGCCTGAGCGCAGGCCAATGGCCTGAGCGCAGGCCAATGGCCTGAGCGCAGGCCAATGGCCTGAGCGCAGGCCAATGGCCTGAGCGCAGGCCAATGGCCTGAGCGCAGGCCAATGGCCTGAGCGCAGGCCAATGGCCTGAGCGCAGGCCAATGGCCTGAGCGCAGGCCAATGGCCTGAGCGCAGGCCAATGGCCTGAGCGCAGGCCAGGCCTGCTGGTTTTATACCTGCTGCTGGGATTGACAAAGCTGCCTCTGATTGGTTGCAAAGGCTGCTGGGATTGACAAGGCTGCCTCTGGTTGGTTAACAAGGCATTCTTTGATTGACAAGGCATCTGTCCCTCCCCTTCACCTCATAGCTCACCAATTAACCCATTAACTAACGTCTAGCCGAACCAATCAACCCACTTGAAGGATTACTGTTCATCTTTTTTTCTTAGGGTGTCCCTATGTTCATTGGAGAAATGTTGGGGGGTATGGAGTTCTCCGACTCCCGAGCCGTCTGAAGGCAATCCTGTACAGTGAAGGGTTTTGTTTAAAACGTCTAGTGTTTTATTATGTTTCTATACATGTTGGATGCCGCCCAGCGTGCCTGGGGCAACCCAGTCCGTTGCGTGGGGCATAAAGAATAAAATTATCATTATGGAATGGGGCGACCCGCTGTGTGTGTGTGTTTGTGATTAATGCACTTGGAGGGAAGAGCTGGCTGGAACTCTAAACAGAAGCAGCAGTACACACTGCAACATTTGGTTGCAGGTCCCATTTGGGACATACCACAGATGAAGTCCCTACTTTGAAGCATTTACCATATAGAAATCCTCCTCCTCCTTTTGGACTGACAAGTGTAAAAGCATGAGACAAAAGGAGCTGGAAGGAAAGAGGAAACTTTGCACAATCTGGAAGAGAGTGAAAGAAGAAAAGAGTGGTAAAGGAACTAAACAAAAAAAAAAAAACACAATAGGTGGGGGGGGGGAGAAGAAAAAAATCCAAATCAAGAGGGAAAAGAGAGAGAGAAATTGGGTGGCCTGAGCGCAGGCCAATGGCCTGAGCGCAGGCCAATGGCCTGAGCGCAGGCCAATGGCCTGAGCGCAGGCCAATGGCCTGAGCGCAGGCCAATGGCCTGAGCGCAGGCCAATGGCCTGAGCGCAGGCCAATGGCCTGAGCGCAGGCCAATGGCCTGAGCGCAGGCCAATGGCCTGAGCGCAGGCCAATGGCCTGAGCGCAGGCCAATGGCCTGAGCGCAGGCCAATGGCCTGAGCGCAGGCCAATGGCCTGAGCGCAGGCCAATGGCCTGAGCGCAGGCCAATGGCCTGAGCGCAGGCCAATGGCCTGAGCGCAGGCCAGGCCTGCTGGTTTTATACCTGCTGCTGGGATTGACAAAGCTGCCTCTGATTGGTTGCAAAGGCTGCTGGGATTGACAAGGCTGCCTCTGGTTGGTTAACAAGGCATTCTTTGATTGACAAGGCATCTGTCCCTCCCCTTCACCTCATAGCTCACCAATTAACCCATTAACTAACGTCTAGCCGAACCAATCAACCCACTTGAAGGATTACTGTTCATCTTTTTTTCTTAGGGTGTCCCTATGTTCATTGGAGAAATGTTGGGGGGTATGGAGTTCTCCGACTCCCGAGCCGTCTGAAGGCAATCCTGTACAGTGAAGGGTTTTGTTTAAAACGTCTAGTGTTTTATTATGTTTCTATACATGTTGGATGCCGCCCAGCGTGCCTGGGGCAACCCAGTCCGTTG